>NC_064408.1:126060000-126202500 GCF_023375975.1 Astyanax mexicanus
AGAAGATAAAGAAGAGGATGAGCTTTTGCTGATTCCATCATTTAAAAGTGAAATGTAATGTACGTATAGTGTGTGTGTGTGTTGTGTGTGTGTGAGTGTAGTGTGTGTGTGTAGTGTGTGTGTGAGTGTTGTGTGTGTGTGAGTGTTGTGTGTGTGAGTGTTGTGTGTGAGTGTTGTGTGTGTGAGTGTTGTGTGTGTGAGTGTTGTGTGTGTGAGTGTTGTGTGTGTGTGTGTAGTGTGTGTGTGAGTGTGAGTGTTGTGAGTGTGAGTGTTGTGTGTGTGTGAGAGAAAACTTACATTTCTTTAATCCAGGTTTGATTCTTATTTCGCCTCCATGTTCCATTCTAAACACACACACACACACACACACAGATCAGCAGGGTGTGAGAGTGAAATGCAGAGTTTCTCTCTCTGGGTTTATATTAGTGAACATGGTGAAGGAATATGAAGTTCTGGATTTTCCTGATACACAATAATTAACGTTAATCCTTAAGAAGAAACACCCACTCCTTTATAACACCATTAACACAATTAGAGGAAACCAGAGCCTCAGATTTAAATTTTAATATCTACTAACAGATTCAATATGCTGTCACACTTTAGCTTCTTCTTTTATTCCCAGCCTCTAGGGGGCGTGAGGGAGAATTATAGGGTCTCTGTTTAGAACAGGTGAAGAAGTAAAGGCTGAACCATAAAGATCCAGCTACAAAGGAAACATGAAGTCTTCAACTTTTAACCAACAAACATGTGGACTTTACTTTACTCTAAACTCTGATGAGCTCAATCCATTTTATTAACACCTGAAACACTGTGATTTATGAATAACGTACATTGAGGGTTCATCACGCTATGAACTCTGTAGTCCAGAACTTTAATCTTTACGTTCTGTCTATGGGCAAACCCTGATCCTGATTATTATTCCTAGTGTTGATCTGAAGCTGGATAATATGAGTTGCTTTCATCTTATAATATAATTTTAGTTTATAATACAACATTCACAACAAAAGGCTGAATACACCACATCTGTATATGCACTGTGCACTTTATTATTAAAATATATTAATTTAACTGAGAAAATGTAGCTCATTCTAACACAGGGTAACACTGGACTCTCTTTTTTATCTCTAACTGACCCTCATCACTCTATCTAACATCTGCAGCACACCTGAATCTTCCCCCTGAGTACTTCTTCAAACCTGAGTGTCTCCAGTGAGTAGTGTGGATCCTCCAGTCTGGCAGAAAGCAGCTTCTCTCCTGACTCTCCTGGGTGGTTGTAGGTCAGATACAGCTCTTTCAGGTGGGAGGGGTTTGAATTAAGAGCTGAAGCCAGAGAAGAACAGCCTTTTTCTGTGATCATACACCCAGATAATCTAAAGAGAGAGAAAATTAGAGTAAGTTATTAACAGAGAGAGAAAGAGTGACAGAGGCAGACTGAGAGAGAGATTATACACTTCTGTATTAAACAGAAAACACAACAAACTACTCTAGTCTCTAGGAACACTGGAAAATGAGTCATGAATCCTCTTAAACTTTGTAAATATTGTAATTAGTAATATAATACAGGAAATTGTCAAATCCTGCACCTAACAGCTGGGGTTATGCATAGGGCTCAGCCAGGATCTACTACTCACTCAACTAACAACAATAGCAAAACCACCACAATCTGATACTGGCTCGACAAGAATCCAGAAGCACAGCCTAACACTATGTTCATGGTCCATCGCCTCAACTGCCAAGTAACAGACCTACCGAAAAATAACCAATGAACAAACAGAATCCCTCCTTAATCTAAGCTCACTTCCTTAATCTATGGCAACAACACACTAACCACAGCACCCTACCTAAGCACAATCACACACAATAAATGACATAAGTTGCGTGAGCAGAACACAGCAACCACTACCATCTGATACTGGCTCGACAAGAATCCAGAAGCATAGCGAACTATGTTCATGGTCCGTGCCTCAACTGCCAAGTACTCAGACGTCTACAAAAACTCATGAGACAAATTACTACAAGAATAGCAGGACCACACCAATCCCCTTCATCCAAACTCTAACACAAACTTCAGTGCAAGCTCTTCTCAGGGGTCTTCAGGTAGGCACCTTCCTTCGTCAGTGTTTCGCTGAATTAGGCCCACGACACCTCCAGAAGGCTCAACAGTGAAGTCTGGCGTCCCAGACCCACCACCCTCCAAGCCTGCTGTAGAAGCACAAACTCATTCCCTTCCCCACGTAGCCTCAGCCCTTCTGAACCACAACCACTGACTAGATCTTTCAGCTACATCTGACAACTCCTTCACTACTGTCCTCAGCACACGACCAGCACACGACACGGCTTGCTAGGGTTGTCACGATACCAAAATTTTGACTTCGATACCGATACCAACTGTAGTATCACGATTCTCGATACCAAAACGATACTTGGAAGAAAAAAACAACAATAAAAATATCTGAACATAAAATGTTTATTTTTGACTGAACTGGATTGAACACTGAACAATCGGTGCAAACGTTTTTATTCTAAAATGAAACATTTGAACAAAAAACAAGTTTTGTTATTATAACCTTAACTATAACATAATTATCTAAACACTTCCTAAAAACTAAAACCAGAGGTAATGGTAGCCTGACTATGTGAACCTGACGGGCGGACAGAAGTTAAGTTCTGAATAAGGAAAATAAAGAGACAGAAGAACATTACAATGTTATGTTCATTTTAACACTCACTGCTCCGTTTTATTAATCAACCGTTTACCGTTTTTAATAAGCCCATGTTCAGTGTAACGATCAAGCAGGCTACGTGCCTGACCACAGATTTGCGATGGAAACGCGAAAACGTGAACATCTTAAGTTCATGTTTCACAGCCAATGGGATAATGGAGAAATAGAGAAAACCACGGGTCCAAAACAAAACTCCTGCACACTCCTCTCCATGTTAACGTGATTTACTAGCAGTCGCTAGTAAATCTTAGTAAAGCTACAGACAGAGTGTATCTTGACTAACTCCACTAACCTGTCGACTTCTCAGCTCTTTGTAGAGATCAGGGTGCTTGTCTGCTAAATGAATGAGCGAAATATGATCAGAATTATGTTAAATAACACTGTAACACAGAAGCATAGAACTATTATTTAATTAAAATGATTTTTAAGAACAGCTAAACACAGTGCTGCAGGTCAAACGCGGAGGAGTTCACGTGCGAGAGAGAGAGACACAGAGAAAGAGACACAGCGAGAGTGAGAGAGAGAGACACAGAGAGAGACACAGAGAAAGAGACACAGAGAAAGAGACACAGCGAGAGAGAGAGAGAGAGAGATTTGCGTGTTCTGGTGTGAGCTACTCACAGGTAAAGGATCTCTTTTATCTCCTCGTGCTCATATTCTAGTCCCACACATAATCATGCAGCTCCCTCAGTGTTTTCTGTTGTATTTTGCGGCTAGCGCGAGCGCTTACAACTAACACCGCGGACCGCGAGGCGCCGCCGCGCTTGTGCCGAATCCGCTACTGAATCCGACTCCCGCTTCGCGGACAGAATCAGCACAACACCCCCCGCTGTACAACTGCGGGAGTGAAAACAGCGCTTATAAATAAAGTAGTTTAGTTTCACTTTCAGTTTTCGTTATTTTCCTTATTTTATTTAAAAATAAAAATATAAATAAAAAACAGATGCCTACATCTCAGACTATTTTCCCACACTTCACTCCTTGCGCCCGTTTTGTCCACAAGTCGCGGACGAGAGACATCTGTTATTTTAGCCGTCGCCATTCTACACTCGCTGCTGCTCTGCTGGCTTGCGCATGAATCGATTCATTTGTTCAGAACACTAAGTTTATCTGAATCCTGCCACACCGACTGCTGCAGTGTGAATCAGTTTTCTTATGAACTGAATCAAATCGCGCCTACTAATTTGACTCATTTGAAGCTAGTGACTGGGCTATATACAGTATCGAAAGCATCGAACGCTAAAGAACCGAATCGTTTTTAATGACGTAGTATCGAAAAAGAATCGAACCTTCGGTACCGTGCAACTCTAACGCTTGCCACCCATGCTCTCTTACCTCAGCCACCAAGTCTGTATACTTCAGCCTTTTCCTTTCATAAGCTCCATCTACCTCGTCTTCAAACGGAACAGTCAGCTCTATAAAATACACTATCCGCTTACTTTCAGAGTACAGCAGTGTTTTTGATGTGGAAAACAGAATCTTTAAAGTAATTTAGTTTATGTTCATCTCACCCCTTTTTCTTAAATTGTTTTGCTTTTTGCGTGAAATTTCAGTACATTTAAAGCTAAATTTTTTCTGAGGACAGATCTTAAAAATCAACGGCACTGGTCAGTTTAAAGAGTGAAAAGCCCTTATTTTACTTTATAAATTAAGCTGCTAGCAATTAACTGGTGACTAGTCAAGACAAGTTCATTTGTATTGTATCTTTCATACATGCCATCAGTTCTATGTTTTACAGAAACATTTCACACACAATGCAGAACAATTATAAAAAAAAGTTTCTTAGAATTTATAAGAAAACTGAGAACAAAAACTAATAAAATAATTAATAAGGAATTTGAATAAAAAAATAAATAAAACAAAAGGACATTTGTGCTGGTTTGAATCCTAGTGTTGGGGCATTACTAGTGTGGATGGGGTATCTGGTCTCCCAAACTGGGGAGGACATAGGAGAAAAAAAAAGAACAATCATGTACTAAGAGTTTACCAGAATGCACAAAGATAAAACGTTTGGGCGCAGGTAAATAGATACGTTTTCAGTTTTTTTAGAGGTTATAGTCTACGCAGAACATCTCACAGCTTCTGGGAGTTTATTCCAACTGCAGCATAATGTCTCGTCATTGGTTCTAATTCTAGGTAGTGTTAACAGATCTGCCTCTACTGATCTGAGGAGTCTAACAGGGCAGTATTTCTCCAGCATATCAGAGATTTACGTTGGTAAAAACCTTTTTAGTGCTTCATAGAAAAGGAGCAGTATTTTAAACTTTATTCTACAGCTGATTGTATGATATGAGCACTGGAGTTACACGTCCCTGCCTCTTTGTCCTGGTTAGTATTCTGGCAGCAGCGTACTGAATAAGCTGCAGTTGTCTGACAGATGTTTGGGGAGGCCAGTGAGGAAGCTGTTACAGTAATCTTATCTACTAGAAATAAAGGCGTGAATGAGTTTTTCTAGATTTGCCTTCATAAAGTATTTAAATCTTACTGTTTTTCAGGAAGTATAAAGCTGAATTGATAATTGATTTGATATGGCTGTTAAAACTGAGCTCTGAGTCAATTTCGATTAGGGATAGGTGTTAAAATTCAATACTGAAAAAGCACTGACTGAAATGTCTCAGTACTACAGAGTACAGAAAAGTCAAAGGAAATTTGGTGCCTGTTCTGTATTTGAGTCTTACTGATTGTGTGGGGTGGACAGGTGTCTTTATGCAGCTAACGACCTCAAACAGGTGCTTTTAATTTGTGGAGGCGGACTAACAGGTCTTTGAGGCCCAGAATTTTTGGTGATTGACAGATGTTAATTAAAAAATTATACTTTTTTTTTTTAGATTATATCTCTCATAGTGGACGTGCACCTAAGATAAAAGTTTCAGACCCCTCCATGATTTCTAATTTGAAGAAGTCGCATTCAATTACTTATTTTACCTTTTTTATATGTAAAAAAGCATGTATAACCCTGTGTGAAAAGTGTTTGCTGCTCTAAATCTAATACCTTAGTGGATGCCCTTGGCGGCAACAAATAAAGTCAAGGAGGGTTTTTGAGCATAAATGTCCTGTTTAATATCAGCTTAGCCACTTAGCCACTCCAAAACCTCCAAAGCCATGTCCTGCTGTCGAACCTGAAAACATCTGAGCTTGAGGTCACAAACAGATGGCCAGATATTCTTTCAGGATTGTCTCTTACAGCAAGTTGGGCAGGTCCTAAAGCAGCAACGCAGACTCTGACCATCATACTACCACCACCATGTTTTACGTTCAGTATGATGTTCTTTATCTGAAATTATGTGCTGGTTTTACACCAGAAGTTACGGGACTTTCCAAAAAAAAAAAAACACTTTTGTCTCTTCAGTCAAAAAAATATTTACCCAAAGTCCTGGAGATCATTAAGATGTTTGTTGGTAAATGTGAGACGGGTCGTTGTGTTATTTTTGGTCAGCAGTGTTTTTTATCTTGGAACTCTCCCATTGTGACCATTTTCACCCAGTCTTTTTCTTATTATTGAATCATTAACACTGATCTTAACTGAGGCGAGTGAGACCTGCAGTTCTTTAAATGTTGTTCTAGGTTTTTTGGGACCTCCCTTTTCAGATTAATGACTTTGTTTTCTTATCTGTGTTTGAATTTCTTCAGATCAGGGCAAGATGTGCTGCTTTTTGAGATCTTTTATCTGCTTCATGTTGTTAGACAGTTCTATTTAAGGGATTTCTGAATTTATTGTACAATAATCCAGCCTGGTTGTGGTTAGGTAAATGTAACTCAGCTTTCCAAAAATGTGATTAGTCACAATTAATTTATGGGGGGGGGGATACTTTTTTTTTTTTACAAAGGGCTAGATTGGTTTGGAGTTTTTCCCCTTAAATAATGAAATTATCATTCAAAACGTGCTTGTTCATATTTATAGGTTATATTTGTTTGATATTAAAGTTTATTTGATCATGAAAGGTTTTATTTGATCTGAAAAATGTTAGTATGACAAAAAGAAATGTGTATATATATATATATATATATATATATATATATATATATATATATATATATATATATATATATATATATATATATATGTACATAAAACATGTAAATACACTTTTGGTTTTTAGCTCAGTGTCAGTGGGCTGGATTAAGAACTGAATATAAGGTTGAAAACTAGCTAACTGTGGTTTTATTAGGACTTAAAAAGTGAAGCTTTCCAAGAGACAGAACAATAATTATTGCAAGGAAGTAGGTGGACTCGTCCTGTTTTCCTGATTGTACTGGATTGTGTAGTTATAGAGATGTGGATGAAGGGTAAAGAAACAAGATAAAATACAATAGTAACAGAATATACATTAACTATTAAACAGAAAGCTCCAGTTCCACAGCTGATCAATTTTACTGTCACCTACATCTATATGCAGCTCATGCTCTTACGGGCTACAGATTATATTCTTCAACGGGTTAAACTTTTTTTTTTGGAAGCTAGAGTGATTAATCCTGCATATCACTGTAGAGGACATGTTCAGCAAAGCTATTTAAGAGCATCTGCAAGTAAATTAATGATTTTCTTCAAAACATTTGTGATTAGTGTGTGCCTACTTAAAAAAATATATTAGTATGGACATCCTAAAGATGACTGCAAACAGAGTTCACATTTGATTGACTGGTGTACTCTGGCCTTGAGTAGAAGCTTCCTATTGTGTGATTTGATATATAAGTATCTCATTAAAGCTTTAAATAACATATTTTAACACTTATAATTTCAAACTGAACCAACTCACCTGAGAATCTGCAGTTTACAGTCTAAACTCTCCAGTCCAGCAGAGAGCAGCTCCACTCCTGAATCCTGCAGATCATTGTTACTGAGATCCAGCTCTTTCAGGGAGGAGTTTTCCAACTTTAAAACTGATGCCAAAGTTTCACAAATCTTCAATTGAAGATTACACAAAGCTAATCTGAAAAATGTGATATAAACACAAAAGATTTTACAATAAACACAAAGTTTAAATAACACATTTTGGTGATTTTCTTAACACATCATATTTCTTAACAATATCAGATTGTGGTGGTTTTGGCTATTGTTGTTAGTTGAGTAAGTAGTAGATCCTGGCTGAGCTCTATGTATAACCCCAGTTGTTAGGTGCAGGATTTGTCCTGTATTATACTACTATGTCATTATTTCTGCTCATACTGCAGAGGGAAAGTGGCCTAAATCCATATTTTAGTGTTCACTGTGATTTTTTTAATATTCACACTGCCTCACAAATGACACCTATATTAAAACAAGATTTGGGGCACATTTATCTGCAGTTTAGACAAAGCCAGAGTTACTTGAGGTTTTGTTAAGATCAGATAGAAATGTGGATAAAACAACTTAAGCAGGAATAAAGAAGACAGGAAGCGTGGACACAACTGTTAAATCACAGTAAAATCTATGCAAAAATATTGACATTAATCCCTAAATACAGAGATATAACCTCATCAATCCAGCACCCACTCAATGCATTACTTTCAGTTAAGACGTGACTCCTATTTCCCTTTAGTCTGTTTAAAATAAAGCGACAGAAACACTGACCTGAGAGTCTGCAGTTTACAGTGTGAACTCTTCAGTCCAGCAGAGAGCAGCTCCACTCCTGAATCCTGCAGGTTGTTGTTACTGAGGTCCAGTTCTATCAGTGAGGAGTTTTCCAGCTTTAAAACTGATTCCAGACTTTCACACGTCTTTACTCCAAGATTACATGAAGCTAGTCTATAATATAAGAATAAACAGATTTTACTTAAAAATACACTTAAATGAAAATGGAAAATAACAGCATTATTCATACCATAGCATTTATCAAAATAAAGGTGTAATTATACAAACACACCCTATTCTTCATGGTGTCCTAATCTAAAAGAATATTTTAACTGACATACAAATAGAACACAAAATGAAACTGTGAAATACAGTATCTGTGAGATGGACTGGTGTTTCTTTATACAGAGATAGTAATCATGCAGAAAGCTAGAGTTACCCATTAGAAAACAGTTTACAGTGAGGGCAGCTCAAGTTCTGGGACAGATTATGAGTTAAAAGAGACGAAGAGTGAAGTTTATTGGGTGCTTTTTTAACCTGCCACCATTTACTTTCTCCCTCCATTTATTTATTGGTTATTAAATTCAGATCTGTGTTTTATACAAAAAAATCAGAAATTCCAGCAAACCAGGCTTAATCTAGATGAGTCAACCCCAAAGCCTCATATACATCCAAACTTTAGTCTCTGTATCTGATTAGTGCAAGACCTCCCAGTGACCTCCTTTATAGATTATCTGATATTATTGATTAGATAACAATAAGGTTTTTTTTAATATTTATAATATCAGATATTAAAAGAGGGAATACTGTAACAAAAGATTATATTTTTATTTGACACATACATACACAGAGTAACAGATTATAACCTGGCCTGTAAGTACTTTAAAATGCTGTAAAATTAATTAATTTTCCATTAAAGACAGTAACTGGTTATTGGGTGAGCTACTTCTCTGTAATCCCTTTAAGTTTTGGGGTTTTCTAGAAAGCATGAATGTGTGTTTCTTTCAGCTGATTTAAAAGGTTAATTATGTATCAGCAGTTTTATCAGCACTCATTTTACTCAAATCAACAGCTAACTTTAGTAGCTTACTCATTGACAGACTGAAATTACTGTAACGCTATCTTGCTAACCATCGGAAGATGCTTGATTAAACTGTAACTGTGGAATGCAGAGTACTTGCCCTTAGCATGCTGGCTTTGTTCAATTTCCAAGTAAAGTGTAGCATTTTAGCATTTCCACAGTAAAATATCTCCAAACTAACAACTTTATAATCAAATCAGCAGCCAGACATTTAGTCACTGAGGATAAAACTGCTGTGTGTTCATTGTAAACTGTCGAAGTGGAATTTGGATTGGTGCTGTGTCTCATGTTGGTGTTACGTTGGGATTATGGTGTTTGCCTGATATCTAAAACAATAATTTAATAAATATCTACTGTATCTACTAATATAAAACATTGTGATTAATACATATTCACCAGTGATTTAATGAAAACTGTGAATGCCTGAATAAAAATACTCACAAAGCTCTTTTGGATATTTTAACTACTGGCAGCAGCCTCAGAAAACACTTCTCTGATGGATCATATTTACTGAGGTTAAACTCCTTCAGCTCTTCTTCTGAATTCACCAACACAAACGCCAGAGCTGACCACTGAGCAGGAGAGAGTCTGGCCTGATGAAGACGATCACCTCCACTCAGGTACTTCTGCACTTCCTGCACTAGAGAATGATCATCCAGTTCATTCAGACAGTGGAACAGATTGATGGATTTCTCTGGAGAGGAGTTCTCCTCAATCTTCTTCTTGATGTATTTGACTGTTTCCTCATTGCTGTGAGAGTTCTTCTCTTTCTGTGTCAGTATGAATCGTAACAGAGTCTGATTAGACTCCAGTGAGAGACCCAGAAGGAAGCGAAGGAACAGGTCCAGATGTCCACTCTCACTCTGTAAGGCTTTATCCACGGCACTGCTGAGAAAGTCATTCATCGATTTCCTGCTGAAAAGCTCAGATAGTCCAGTGGTTTGCTGTTCTGTGGTTTGCATATTCCGATCCTTAGTGTTGAAATAGAGAAATGCATATAAAGCAGCGAGGAACTCCTGAATACTCAGATGTACAAAGCTGAAGACCTTCCCCAGGTCCAGCAGTTCATGTTCCTGTCTGAAGATCTGGGTACACACTCCTGAGTACACTGATACTTCTCTAATATCGATGCCACTCTCTCTAAGATCTTCCTCATAGAACATCAGGTTTCCTTTCTCCAGCTGCTGGAACGCCAGTTTCCCCAGAGCCAGAATACTTTCTCTAGTCTGCTGAGGATCAGAGTCACTTTTCCCACTGTACTTCTGGCTCTTGTGTTTGATCTGAAAGATCAGGAAGCGTGTGAACATCTGCGTCAGGGTTTTGGGGGTTTCTCCACCCTCAGCTTCACTCAGCATTCTCTCTAGAACAGTGGCTGTAATCCAGCAGAAGACTGGTATGTGACACATGATGTAGAGGCTTCTTGAAGACCTGATGTGTGTGAAGACTTTATTGGCCAGGTCCTGATTCCTGATCCTCTTCCTGAAGTACTCCTGTTTCTGAGGGTCACTGAAACCCCGCACTTCTGTTACCTGATCAACACACTCAGGAGGGATCTGACTGACCGCTGCTGGTCGAGAGGTGATCCAGAGGAGAGCAGAGGGAAGCAGATTCCCCTTGATGAGGTTCGTCAGCAGAACATCCACTGAGGTTTGTTCTTCTATATTCACCAAGTTCTCATTGTTCTGGAAATCCAGAGGCAGTCGACACTCATCCAGACCATCAAAGATGAACATGATCTTGTAGCTCTTATAATGTCTTGGTTTTAAATCTTGTGTTTCTGGGAAGAAGCGCTGAAGAAGATTCACCAGACTGAGCTTCTTCTCCTTCATCAGATTCAGTTCTCTAAAAGGAAGTGGAAATATAAAGAGAATGTCCTGATTTACTTCTCCTACAGTCCAGTCCAGGATGAACTTCTGCACTGAGACTGTTTTTCCAATTCCAGCAACTCCTTTAGTCAGTACAGTTTTGATGGGCTGGTTCTGTTCTGGTAAGGGTGTAAATATGTCGTTACATTTGATTGGTCTTTCCTCTGTTGGCCTTTTCCTGGATGCAGCTTCAATCTGCTTCACCTCATGTTCCTGATTGATGTCTCCACCTCCTCCGTCTGTGATGTAGAGCTCTGTGTAGATCTCATTCAGAAGTGCTGACTTTACCTGACCTGAGATTCCTTCATTAATTTTCTGATATTTTTTACTCAGTTTGGATTTGAGTGTTTGTTGACACGCTGGGGCCAATTCTGATTACAGGGAAAGACAATAATGAACATGTAATCAGCTGAGATCAACCATTAAATACGCTGTGTAGAACGACTCTGTGATACAATAAATTAATAATTTAATAATAAAGATGGCATTATGTTGTTTTTACAACATACTGCAATACAGTTTTTATTGTTTTTGAAAATCAGCACTGAAAAGTTCATTAGCACCAGGTTGGTACCAATAGTAACTCTTACGGCTCTCTAGTGTGTTGGCGAGGTCTGTCTGCTTCATGTTCTTCAGGATGTGCAGTGTGATCTTCAGCACCCCCTCCCTCTGATCATCCTCCACTTCTCTCTCAGAGCATGCTGGGTAATCTGGACTCAGGAGCTTCTTGAATGTGTTCAGCTCGTTCTTCACTATAGAGATAAACTTCTGCTGCAGCTCCTGATTAAGAACAAACATTAGAGAATTACTAAAGCTGTTACAGTGCAGAGACAGATGATCTGAACAATCATAAAGACATTGATCTGAAAAGGGGAGGAGTTATAGATGCTTTGGTGTGTAAAACATTGTTATTGATCTAAAATTCCTAATATTATCAATATTATAGTTATAATAGACCAAGAACAAAATATGAATAAATGTTTAATTAATAGCAAAGTATCAAAACCTTAAAGTGAAATTTACCTGAGAAATGAAAGAAATCAGGGAGAACCCCATTGTGTATACGGTTTAGGACTAACCTTGAATATATTTTCCAGGTTTTCCCAGATAATGTTTTTTCTCTTCTCTCTGTGCACAAATAGAAAATCCACACTGTGATCTACAGGAATAAATCAGCTGATATAGCAGCTCACATCTAAACATACACCTGATATTTATTATAACAAAAACTACAATAATAACAAAAGCATGAATTCTCATTTTGTTCCTGGATGCATCTTAGAAACAACACAAGATAAATCAAATAAAGAATACCAGACAGTAACTGATCAAATATATGAAGTTCATTTCCTAAAGGAAATGCAGAATGATGGCACAGAATACATGCTTTCATCTGATTTATAGGGTGTTGCTATAATATAGTTGTTGGTTGCTAAGGTGTTGCTATACTGCAGATGTTGGTTAAGCTGTTCCTAGAATGCTGATAGGCTGTTCCTAGATGTTGCTATGTTATAGTTGTTTGTTGATGAGGCGTTGCTGTGAGCTCCAAGTGTTTACTGGATTTTGTAAAAGATGAATGTTGTAAAGAATGAATGAGTGAATGGGTTAAGGAAGACAGCCTACAGAAAAAAAATGTGATCATATGAGGACCCAGCTGGCACATAATCGACTTCAATGTTGAAATGTGGTTAAAATATGGTTGAAGTAATGTCTGTTTTTGTTTCAACGTTGAAACAATGTTGAAACAATGTTTTTGAGATTAAATATTGAATCAGATTGGTAGTGGTGGGTAACATTCTTTATACTCAGCTTTACTACAGTGATGTTTGTTTATTGTTAACACTGTAAACTAAAAGATTTTCTCATTTTAGTGAGCTATGGTTAATTAAAGGTTGAATTGCCATATAAACATTCATTCACTTTTCAAAATCAACACCAAATGATTGAATGCTGATTCAATGTGGAAATGCCAGCTGGGGGAAAAACAGGATGAAAATGAGTGAACATATCCAAATGTTCCAGACAAAAATACATCACACAATCAGACCAAACAATCTGGACTTAGAACAAATGTTGATATCTCAAAAACTGCAGGACAAGTTATGCAATAAATATTCCAAAGTAAAATACAACCCCAATTTCAATAAAGTTGGAAAGTTGTGAGAAACATAAATAAAAACAGAATATGATGATTCGCAAATCCTTTTTAACCTGTATTCAACTGAATTCACAACAAAGAGAACATATTTAATCTTCGATCAGATAAAATTATTTTTAGCAAATTTGAATTTGGTGCTGCAACACGTTGTAAAGAAGTTGTACAGGATGATGTTTATCTCTGTGTTTCATCATCTTTTTTATTTAACACTCAATAAGAGTTTGTGAACTGAGGACACTGATAGCTGAACTTTGTAGGTGGAATTCTTTCTCATTCTTTCTTGATGTAGATCTTCAGCTGATCTACAGTCCGGGTCTCCGGCGTCGTATTTTGAGCTTCATGACGCTCCACAGGTTTTCAGTGGGAGACGGTTCTAGACTGCAGGCGGGTCGATCTAGAACCCGCACCCTTTTACTATGAAGCCGAGCTGCTGCTGCTGTAACTCCTGCAGAATGTGGATCAGCATCGTCCTGCTGAAATAAGCAGCAGGACGTCCTGAAAAAGACGAAGCTCAGATGCAGCAGATGTTCCTCCAGAACCTGGATGAAGCTTTCAGCATTAATGGAGCTTCACAGATGTGCAGGTTCTCCAGGTCATGGGTTCTAACTCACTAACTCACCCCCACACCATCAGATACACTGCTTTAGAACTTTACTCTGAGAACAATCCGGACAGTCCTTTTCTTTGTCTCAGTCTTTGGTCCAGAGGACACGACGTCCATGATCTCTAAAAATCATGTTAAATAGTTCAGAAATAAAAAATCTGCTTTAATATTTTATTTTTGAGCCAATATTAAAAGCAAAAAAAAGAATCTCTTTCAAGTTACTAATTTGTGTTTTTATGAGTGTTACGGCATTTTTAGGCTGTAATGGTCATCTCTTTCTCTCTTTCTCTGGGAAGCAGGTTTAGAAATCCCAGTTTCAAACTAAATAGTCTATATCATGTTATTTGATGAAATCAGTTAATTCCGTTTTACACAATAGAGCTCTCAGGATTAGAGACACATTTTATTATTGAAGATTGTCAGCATTGCTGAAAGAAATGGTTTTTTTTTATTTAAAAACATTGTAAGTAAGATATAGGCCTACTATAATCAGTTTTGGACTGGATTTTTTGTTTTATTGTTAATGTCTGCACTGATATTTTAAAGACTGTACGATCATGAAAATATGAAAAGTGTATGAACCCTGTAACCGCCTCAGACAGCCTGTCCAAAGCTGTGCACCTCAGTTTAGCAGTGCAGATATTTCCAGTTAAAGCTGAATTCATGCTTTTAATCACAAAAAAACGCTCTTATTTACCTTTTAAAAGGCCATTTAAATGCTTAATTATGGTTGTTTTGCTGTTTTCCTCTGGTTTTGAGTGATCAGCTGACTCTAAAGCGCTGACTCAGCTCTCGGTCGGTCCGGGTCTCTGTGGTGAGACAGCGTGCGGGTGGGGGCGGGGCTTTTAGAAAACTGAAACAATGGACTGTAACATTTTTCCAATATCGTGCAGCCCTAGCCCCGTCTCAACTTCATTGGAACATGTTGCAGCATCAAATTCAAAATGAGTGAATATTTGCAAAAAACAATAAAGTTTATCAGTCTGAACATTGTCTTTTTAGTGTATTCAGTTAAATATAGGTTGAAAAGGATTTTCAAATAATTGAATTCTGTTTATATTTACATTTTACACAAAATCAAAGCATAAATTGATTGGAATTGGGGTTGTAAGAAAAAGTATACAAAGCAGAAAACAATATAGATATATAGTAATTTAGTGTATTTAAAAAACTAAACATCAATCTCAGAACACAGATCACCTTACTGTCTCTATAGACCGTTTCAATGAGGAAAACAATAATAAAGATCCTGCACATGTCTGTTCCTTCCACACTTCCGGTGGCGCTATTTTCAACTATACAGCTGTCAGAATGAGAGCGCATATTTCACAAATCTCCCAAAAACAGAGCAAATATACGATCAGAAATTAGTAAAAAGTGATCAGACCTCTTTTCCTGATCCTTTTGATAAGGATTTAAGAGGGAAGTTCTTTCCTCTGATTTAAAACGCTTGATAGAGGTGATCTATCCAGATCTGATCACTACCTTGTTGAAACGGAGGCAGTGAAAGAGCATTTAATTAATTTCTCAGTGTAAAAGTTGGGAATATTTGTTCCTGTAGTAGAGAAGCATCACTATGGTGAGGTTGTAGCAGGTCAGACTCTATCCAGCACGAACTCTGCATGATTTATAGATCAGAAGGAGGGAGGAGTTGTGAGCGGACGCTGTAACTGCAGGCAGGTCAGCAGAGTGAAAAACCAAAGCAGGCGTGTTTACTATGGAGGACCAAAAATGACATAAGCATAAATAAAAAAATGTTGAAATAAATAAATTAACAAATAAATAAATAGTTAAATAAATACATGAATAAATAAATAAATGTTGAAATAAATAAATGCACATATTTATTTACCTATACAATTATTTGTGCATGTATTTATTTATTTATATATTTATTTATTTATTTATTCACGTATATGTGCATTTATTTATATATTTATTAATTTCAACATTACTTTATTTATTCATTAATTTATTTATATCTTTCTACAGTTATATGTGTATTTATTTATACTTATGTAATGTTTGGTCCTCCATAGTTTACTTGTTTAAAGAACAATTTGACCTGATTTTCAGTGTTTGTGACTCTCAGATTAGGTGAAGTTTGAATTCATGTTAAATTAAAAAGTTACGTCCACTGTTTTAAACGCTGTTTACCGCTGAACGGAAGTGTTCTAGGAACAGCGACGTCACTTCCTGTGCTCGTGAATATTCCTCTGAAACGGTCTATAAACAGATATATGTGTAATTCTCCCCCCTGTAGCTGATCCTGGAGTTTAGAGCAGCGATTAAATAAATACATTGTTTTTTTTAAGCGTAAAATAATTAACGCTCCTCTGATTTTGTTCTCGTATTTTATATTGGAAAAAAGAGACAGAGAGACGCGTGCAGCATTCTTGCTGCCATGGTAACCACCATTCGTTTGCCGGTGTTGTGCCGTATTTAGCACCCCCCTCTCGAGAGCGCGCACTCACCTTTCTCTTGACTTTAACTTTACTTAGAAATACGTGGAAAAATGGAAATACCCAAGATGCTGTTCATGGTGGGGGTGGGGATTTCTTCACAGCTGTTGGAACATGCCCAACTGTCTCACTGACTTCCACAAAATACAGGTTAGATAAAAGCCTCTTGTTTTGTAGTTTTATTTAATTTATTGTATTTCCCTTTATACCTGCAGTCAGCACGGTCCTTCTCAGTTTCTCACTAATGTTCTCTGAATACAGAGATATGCAGACAAGTAAAATAGCAATGTTTTGGGCTTATTCTGATATTTAATTTTACTGTAGTAACTTTTATACATGTAGTTGCTTTTAAATTCACTTTGCATGCATATGTATGTGTAAATGTGTTTTTGAGGGTATTTTTCAAAAATAAATTTGTTTGGTTTATATTCTATAAAAAGTGGGTTGTGATTTAATGACCCTGAGAAAATTTGAATCTCTGAGGCTTTGATGTTTCACTCACTGTGGGTCAGAGGTCACAGCTTCACCGCTGAAGTTACGAGGATGATCCATGGACGCGTCACTCTTCATAGACACTCCACTGGGTTCTGGAGAAGCTCCTCTCTGGGTTTCAGTTCTGTTAACATTAAACACAGTGAAACTCCAACACACAGCACATCTTTAATAAAGATCAGGAACTGAAGAGCTTCACTCTCAGAACAGAACAGTAGTTTAGTGCAGTGATGTACCGAGACCCAGAGCTTCCTCCTCCACTGCTGAACTTTAGAGGAGGATTCATGGACTGGTCACTCTTCATAGACACTCCACTGGGGGCTGGAGAAGCTCCTCTCTGGGTTTCAGTTCTGTTAACATTAAACACAGTGAAACTCCAACACACAGCACATCTTTAATAAAGATCAGGAACTGAAGAGCTTCACTCTCAGAACAGAACAGTAGTTTAGTGCAGTGATGTACCGAGACCCAGAGCTTCCTCCTCCACTGCTGAACTCTAGAGGAGTACCCATGGACTGATCACTCTTCATAGACACTCCACTGGGGGCTGGAGATGCTCCTCTCTTCTTCCTGTAAACAGATCTTCATGATGATCCATGATGAGAGTAAAGTGTGGAGTAAACTCATTCACAGGTTCCACACTAACTTTTTCATAACTGTTCCAGAAGCTTCCCAAAGCTTTCTGAAAATCCTTCAATAAACACACATCATTTTATTCTTTATCAAAACTGCTGCACAAATCTGTAACTTCATAAAGTCATCCGCCATCATGTCTGGATTATATTGAGGATGTGTTTTATATGTATTTATGACCAGCCATCCCATTAATTCAAATTATTACAGTATTATTACTTAAAACAATAATAATGAATAATATTACAAGTGCTCTTCAAGATTTCAGTGGTTTTATTTGGTAATGCTTAGATTTGTTTTATTTCTGGTCTGTTTACAACCAAATATTTTCAACACATTCCTGCAGTAATATCATTTTAAATTAAACATGATTAATAATATAATATGGAAAGTTGTTTCCTCTGATTTTCTTCTTTAATAAGACTTTAAATTGTGATCTATACATGATTTAAATACACAGAACCGAGGTTCTCCTCTCCAGAACTACAACCCCCAGCATGCACCTGACAACATCACGTGTTCAGACTCAGCCAATCGCTGCACTTTCTCACGCTCCTCATCTCCGGAATTTTAGAACTGAGTTCAGCTGTTAGTAATTTGTACGTGTATATAAACCCATTTGTTGGTATTATTTTTCTTTAAGTATTTCACTGTTTATCCAGCGACAGACTGAGCGTTTTCTTTCTGATTGTATTTCTGTAAATGTATCTTTTTCTCTCGTGTTGAACTTTGTCTCTTTTGCTCTGTTTTTACTGTGTTTTCTGGTGGTTTGGACTGTATTTCTGGATCAGGATTTCTCTTTTATTAGAGTTTATGTCTCTGATGTATGGGTTTATTCTTACTCTGGTTTTGAACACTGCTTGTATTACGACTACACGTTTTTTCCTTTAGTATTAAAGCCTCATCTACTTTTTACCACACTGATCTGAGTTCAGTCTGTAGAGTTACAAAAACTCTTGTGTTTATTTTCCATGTTCAGTTTCTCTGCAGTAAAAGCGAGCGCAGCTTTCTCCTCCAGCTCCGCTGTGCACACGGCTACCGTAATACACGGTTTATACTCTCACTAAAACTTTCACACAGATTCATCTTTCTTTTCTCCAGCAGATATGTTACTTTTATATTGCTTACATCTGTTCACATGCTTGACATATTTTTATTTTATATATATCGTTATTAAGATCACTATCATTATAATTATTTTACACAAGCCTGATTTTCTGGTGATCCCCCCTACGTGCAGATTATTAAATTAGTTCATTTTAATGAATTCACCTGAATTACTTATATTTATATAATTATTTACCATATACTTTTTTATAAAGAATGAACTGATCCGTAGGGACTGAAAGTTCTGATTAAACTAAATATTAATTATATTTATAATAACTGAGATAAAGATAACTGATGGAGAGGAATATTATTTGAACTATGTCAGGATTTCTGTATTAATCTGCAGGTGAGAGATTTTGTTTTTGCTAGTTTGTTAAATGATTTTCTATGTTTAAAAGCAGCACAGGGTTCTGACTCTGGTTCAGGAGAACCTCGGTTCTGTGTATTTAAATCAGTAAAATTTGTGGAACACAGGTCCAGGATCAGAGCTGCAACCATTAAAATATAAAAACTACTTTACTAATAAAATCTATCAGTTAATTTACTCACTTTAGGACAGAGGCTCCTCCTCCACTGCTGGAGTTCTGAGGATCCATCATTTACTCTTCTTCATTCACACACAGCTGGAACCCCTGAGAACAGATCAGCCATTACAATAAAACCACTATTCTTACAATAAAACCACTATTATCAGAACTGCATTAAACAATTCCTGATAAACAAACAAAACCAACAAAAACAGGGAACATTTAATAACAGTGTGATTTAACCTCATTACAGATTAATTTAGATTACAGACATTTACTGATTTATAATTATTATAATTTAATTATTACTAGTAATATAAAATAATAAAAACATTATTTAAGTATAATATAAAACAGCAGGATTAAAAACTCTAACACTAATTATTTATATTAATAATTATTAAAATATTATTATTAATAGTATTAAATAAATGTTATTTAAGTATAATATAAAACAGCAGGATTAAAAACACTAACACTAATTATTTATATTAATAATTATTAAAATATTACTATTAATAGTATTAAATAAATGTTATTTAAGTATAATATAAAACAGCAGGATTAAAAACACTAACACTAATTATTTATATTAATAATGATTAAAATATTACTATTAATAGTATTAAATAAATGTTATTTAAGTATAATATAAAACAGCAGGATTAAAAACTCTAACACTAATTATTTATATTAATAATGATTAAAATATTACTATTAATAGTATTAAATAAATGTTATTTAAGTATAATATAAAACAGCAGGATTAAAAACTCTAACACTAATTATTTATATTAATAATTATTAAAATATTACTATTAATAGTATTAAATAAATGTTATTTAAGTATAATATAAAACAGCAGGATTAAAAACTCTAACACACCACGTGATCTTGAGCCCCTGCTGGTTGAACAGCGCTACTGCATATAAACACGCCTTTATAGCAGCTCCGTGTTTTTATCTCCCCAGCAGATCAAAGCCCACATTAAGCAGTAATGCGCTTTAAACAGCATAAACTACACTGTGATCAATAAATATCGATCTATATCTGCGCATTTCTCTTCAGTTTACAGCATTATTGATCTGTTACAGCTGATTGTTCTCCAGCCGGTCTGATCTAGACCAGGTCCAGGTCTGATCCAGGCCCGGTTCAGATCTCCATGCTGATCCTGGTTCTTCAGTTCTGAACTTACCGAGTCAATCCGGACTTCTGTTCTCTTCTAATGGAGGAAACTGAACTTACTTTCACTCTCTCCTTCACTGCGTCTCACCTGTCTCTCTAAGCCCCGCCCCCTTTGACTGCGTCTCACCTGTCTCTAAGCGCCGTCCACATTCACTGCGCCACACCTCTCTCTCTAAGCCCCGCCCCAGTGTAACATCCCGCCTATTCTCTCTCAGCCCCGCCCCTATTCATGCGTTACTAACCCTGCTCTCTCTTAACCACGCCCCCTACCAAACTCTTTTCATTTTTAATAGTGTATAATACACTGTGCACAAGTAATACAATACACAAAACTCCAACAGTCACTATCCTGTAAAACATATATCACTAGTTATTATGATAAAATATATAAAAAGTTAAAAAGAACAATAAAAGTTTAAAAAAGGCTTCTTTATTTTTTTCATGTGTTAAAGCTTCAAACATAACTTTACATTAGAAATGTAGAATTATGTTTATTTTATATTCTAACACTTCTTATAATATATATTATACTTAGAGCTAAAATAGTAAATTTAAGTTCATTCTTAAAAAAACACATTTCTTCATGAATAAAAACTCAAGAGATCATTTTTTTTTATGTAAAATAAATAATTGTGTCTTTGAGGTCAAAACAGTGAAAGGAATTATTATGAGAGAAAGAATAAAAAACAAATTCTTTCTGTAAGTTGGAGAACACGTTACAGCAGGGGTCTCAAACTCGCAGCCCAGAACGATGTTAGTGCGCCCGCAAGAAAGAGGCCCCTCCCCCTGTCCCCCAGCACAACACATCCTATTCACTTCTATAGAGAGAGTCGCTGCATGCTGCAGTGCATGCTGGGTTTCGATGCATTGAGCGCAGCCCCGCCCTCCGGCAAAAAGTTCAGCAGAGCTAAACTTTATTCAAATTAATCCGGCCACCGCGCTGCGCCCAGCCAATCAGGGAACAGCAGGCTGGGACTTTATACACACAAACAATCCACACACACACACACAGAAAAAAACATGAAGAGAAGCTGAAAACGGTGAAATATGGATTTATAGAACTATAGATCACAGTGAGGTCGATTAAAAATTACAAATCTTAAATTTATGATTGACTACATCCATAGGTGTAAGAACCGGGGGGGCTGGGTGGGACATGTCCCACCCAATATTAGAAACAGGTGGATTTGTCCCCCCCAAAAATGATATCGTTTCGCTCAGATCAGCTGTACTATTAATGAGGAGACAGACCGGACCAATCACGGAGCCGTTCAGGTATTAAGTTCCGCCTCTCAGCAGAAACAGCCAATCAGCTTGCTGGTTTTGCGGCGCGCGGAGGAGAGGCAGTTTGCTGTTGGGGAAGCCCCGCCCCCTCGCTGTGAGATTTAGCAGCGGGATCGGGCTGCAGCAGCTTCAGCTGATTTTAAAACAGATCTGGATATACGGAGATTTTTCTAACAGAAAGGTAACGGAGCTAATCAAGTAAACTGTGATGATATGTTTCTGATAGCTGGATAAAAAGACACGTCTCTGAATCAAAACACACAGATTAAACCCACTGTGATTAATAAACTGCAGCTGGGATAGTCAGTTAGCTTAACTTTGGAATTAGATAGATTGGGAGTCAGGGTTAAAGAAAAAAAACTATATATGTAATGTTCAACTTGCCCTGTACCTGATCAGCTGATCACTATTACATTTTCAAACTGTGTTTATTAATTTAGGATTACAGGACTGAAAATGAACGAAAATTAATTTACCTAACTAGTAATCTAGAAGCTGGATGTAGAGGGTAGACAGAATGGAGTACAGTACTTTATGTTTGTAGTTTAAAGCAGTTTCTGAATTCTGATCTCTGCCCTAAAATAGTGTTTTCCACCTGATCCAGCTGATCAGCTAATAAACAGTCCTTTACTGAGTTTACCTGTTAAAACCCCTTAACTCCCTATGGAGCCTAAATTAATCATGTATATCAGCAGTGTATTAAACACATCATTCCACCTCTTACTTTATTAAATGCCTTTAAAGCAGAGAAAGCTCTGATATACGCCCACACGGACACACCCACACGGACAGACCCACACGGACACGCCCACACGGACACACCCACACGGACACACCCACACGACGAGCCGAGAGATAATGAATCTACTATCAAATTAAACCACAATCAGATCAACTGAAACACATTTAATTCACATTTTAATTATTTAATTATGATCAACTGTGCTTAAACGGATCAAACTGAGTTCAGCTTCAATTAGAACAAGAGTTTCCCAGAGTAAGATCAATCCCTCAACTATATACTTATACTTATATAATGCATATATTATATATTCTAAACTTTACTATAATAATCATTCTGCACTATTAACACACCCTGTGTATTTAATATCCATAGCATAATAAATGATATTGGAGAGATATAATCTACTTCTGGTAGGAGTTTAATGGAAAATGAGAATAGTGTAAATTTTATCTTTTGTATCAATCAGTAAAAATAATATAAATATTTAATTTAACTTTACACAGTGTGATAATGATGCTGAAATAATAAGGATTAGAGATGTTTAAGTTCTTCTAGGTAACAATAGAGAAAAGCTCACTGTCTCCATCTAGTGTCCTTCTGATGAACTACATCTTATATAAATGCACTTATAAAATTAAGCTCAAATTAATATTATGATCATGTCTAATATTTTCTGTAAGAGCTCAGAAGGTGGTGTTTTTATAATTGCTAGTATAAAGACTTTCAATCATGAATAAATGATTAACTACATCTGCAGTTTTATTTATTTATTTATTTGTGATCAATTATTTCTTTACACTATCGTTTTTAAATGTAGGTAAATATATATATATATATTTCCACTTACTCAAATTTTAAACACCACACTAGCAGTTTTACCCTCCTGTTATGTTCATTTTGTCAGGAACAGCAATGGTGTTCCCGGGTCAATTTGATCCGGTGCATGTTTAATTATCCAACTAATATAAAAATAATACTTTTTTCAAAAAGATCCAAACAACACCTTTAACCCTCTGTGTTCTTTCATATTTATCCCTCCCCTTAACCCTAAATGTTATATTCAGTCAGAGCGAGAGAAGGAACGATTCTGAACTCCTGAACCTGACAGACTGGTTATGATAGACTGAGCTGTTCTCATACGTTTCTGTAAATAAACTCAACTCAACTCTGAACATCCAGATTCCTGATAAAATATACAGACTCTGATTTACAGGATCTTCTTTCTGATCATTTCTGCAGTCTGACTTTTATATCTTCTAAAACTCTGATCCACCAGATGGTGTTCTGGAGATGTAGATATAGATTTATTTAACTCTATATGCACTTGATGATCTCTCCCCTCTGTGATTTATGTTTTCTAGGAGAATCAGGGATTTTTATGTGTTATTTCTGGTTCTGTCCATCACTCTCAGTGTTCTGGAGACAGTTTAATTCTGATATATCAACACTGAGAGAGAAAAGATTACGGATAACTCCAGATCTATACCTTTAAACAACATTTCAAACCTTGATTTATCATCATAGCAGTGAACTCTACTACTGTCTGCTTTTACAGCTGCAGAACTCATACTGGATAATCGATGGATCCCACCTGTACACTGTACAGAAGAGTCTGGATCATAACTCTACTGGACCTCATTTCCATGGAACTATCTACAGTCTATTAAAGCGAGCAGCTGGAATTGACTTTATTTTCTTCTGTTTTTTAGCTGCACTTTTATAGAAGGGCTGAGGAATGAGGAACGGTCTGTATTTTCCTTTTGTTCAGAAAGAGAAAACCAGTTGAAGCACATTTTACTCCCATCAGAACAAAAACACATCAATCACCATAGAGAGCAACGTCCAATCAGATTCAGCTGTAGCTCATTATCATACAGAGATTAAAAACAGTTTAAGAGGAAGCCAGTATGATGTACAGTCTGTTAGACTATAAGGTAGAGTAGAGATTAGCACACTGCTAGCTCATTTAAATGTTTTAAATGTTGATATTAATGCGTTTGTGATTTTACCTTCTTTTCTGGGTCAGGCTCGATAACATAACATCAGTTCAGTATAATAAAGTGAACTTATTCAGAATCTAATCAATCCTGGATTCTGAAACCTTGATCATGAAAATCATGCTTGTTCATGTGATAATTAAGAATCTCACTGGAGATAATGAGATATTTCAGCTAAAATATCACAGAAAATATTAGCTTGTATTTAGCAATATTCTCATTTAGAAAATCTTGTAAATCAGAGGATTCAGTGATGTTCAGGAGAAAAACAGAACATCTGAACACAGAACAGAACCTATAGGGTTCTGACCATATTTTAGATTTTTGAAAACCCCGTTCATTTCTGAAAACTGATGTTAGATCCAGAGTCTAAATATGAGCAAACTGTAGAAAACAGAATAACGCAGGACTTCAGTGTCCAATTATTATAATACTGCTTTCAGCTTCACCTTAGAAACTCATAAATACGACTTTCTAGCTCATAAATACGACGTGAATCACGTTCAGATGCTTTTCCCCATTTCCTTCTGTCTTTCTGTTCTCAGATCCTCTGTCTGATGATGACGAGGGTGGTGAACATTGTTCATGATGTTCAGTAGTTTACTCCACTGATGTGAAGACGTTCCAGTTTCCCGCTCTCCCTCTTTTTAACACTGCTTATCAAAAACACTACAGCACAAAAGAGAATGCTGCTCCCACAGTTTCTGACAGATCTCCAATAACCCCACCCTCCTACATCTTCATATTTCAGGAGAAATCTCATTTAGTTCTATTTCTACATTTATTGCTGACAAAGTGCATTCATACCACTTCAGAAAAAATGTTTATTAATCAATTATTATTATAAACGTCCAAAAACATCCAAGAACCCTAATTAGTGAATTTATCTATTGAACACCCATTGCTGACATTTCAGCTATAGACTCCATAAGCAAAATATTACAATATGTATTTACACAAATATAACTAACTGTAATTACACTGTTTATTACACTGTAACAGAAACAGTGTAAGATGCTGTTACTCTACATGTATTTTCTGAACCACAGACAAAATCACATTTAACTTGTTTTACTGAGATGAGAAGAATCTAATCCTACATTTAATTACAGGAAATGGTCATTTGACCCCAGTATAGAAGAGTATGTGTTGAGTGATTTATGTGTCTTTCTCTGTAAGGCTATAAATGATGGTGAAAACATATTTCCACTGTGATCAATAAAGACTATCTATTAATCTATACTGAGCTCTATGACCTCATAGTGAAGACCGTACATAATAAGACATAAGTATATAAAGTATAGATTTAGTACAGATTTTATAGATAAAGTAGAGATTTCTACTATTTTATGTTTCAGTAAGTCAGACAGAAGAAAGGTTAAGTGTATCAGAATTATTTAAAAAAATCAGGATTTACAGAAAAAAAGTTATTTTGGAATAATAAACACTCACTTATGTCTTAATCCAACACTGTAGTGTTATACTGTACTGTACACTCTTTTATTCATACACACACTTTAACACACTTTAAATGTTTGTTCTTTTCACTAGAAAGATAAAAACCTGCTGGATTACATTTCTGTCTCATAACTTAAATGTTTGTTCTTTTCTCTAGAAAGATAAAAAGCTGCTGGATTACATTTCTGTCTCATAACTTAAATGTTTGTTCTTTTCACTAGAAAGATAAAAACCTGCTGGATTACATTTCTGTCTCATGACTTAAATGTTTGTTCTTTTCACTAGAAAGATAAAAACCTGCTGGATTACATTTCTGTCTCATAACTTAAATGTTTGTTCTTTTCTCCGGAAGGATAAAAACCTGCTGCAGCACATTTTAGTCTCATTTAATCATCATTACTGTGGTTAAAGTACTGAACCCCATAGCAGCAGTGTGAGCTGTTGTTGTAGAAAATCGAGAAAAAGGAGAAACTCATTAAACGTTAAATGTTTTAACCATCGCTGTCAATGTTAACGTGCTAAAGCATGCGATTAATCTGTAACATATATTTTTTTATGTAAAATTAATGATTGTACCAAGCTTAGCGCCAGTTTCCTCCTTAATTTCCTCTTTATAACAGAGGCTGGTGATGAACAGCATCAGTGGTTTTATTTAGCAACGCAAACACAGCATCACTACTGTCGAGTTCACAGGTTAAAAACTATTTATTTATGTAGAAATATGAATTAAATCTCTCTCACACGCACAGCTGCTCCTGTTTCCTGCTAAAGCTCTTCATTAAACACTTACTCAGCACATTAAAATATACTCATTTAAAAAGACTAAACCCCCAATCTACAGCATCATTACTGTCTCCTTCCCAAAACTACAGAGAAATATCAGCATTTAAAGAGAAATCCAGAGTGAAATGGACTTGGGGGGAAGTAGTGAAACATGATAACCAGTATGAACTTTTGTTAAACAGCCCAACTCCATTCTCCCCCAGCATTCTGAAATACAGCACTTTTAGCTGAAGCTCCCAACAGACTTACAGTGCTAACAACTACCATCTACCTTCAGAGCAGAGTCATGTAGAGAAATCACACTCATATCATATTATTATGTGATAAAGACAGTTCACCTCATCACCATAACCCCGGGGACATTAGTGAGTGGGAGTGTAGTTGTGTTTACTGACCTCCTGTTCCTGTCTTTAATAAAGCTGTAGAGCCCAAATGGATCCAGTTAAGAGGCTGTTTTATCCCACCGGGAGGATCCACTGATGGGGAGGGAAAGGGGATCACTCTTCTCAGGGGAACCTGTAGAATAGAAATGAAATAGATATGTATAAATTATAGAACATGACCAATCATATAATAATACTTACTGCTAATAACTGTTTGAAGTAATACAGAACTGGGGTTGTTTTGGGATAATTTACCCCTCCATAAAGAATTTAGTCTCCTGGGGGCGGGGCTTCTGCTCTATATGCCCTGGGTTTTTACCCAGCAGGGGTTCTTCTCCCCCCCAGTCTATATCATACCATCAGGCTGATGTTCTAGCTGCTGGTAGTAAGAGTGGGAGAATTGGGTTGAGTTAAGGGTAGAGGCTTGTAGACGTTTCTACACATTTTCTCCAGAGTGAAGAGTCTGAAACTGGTGTTAAAGAAAAAGTATTTGCCCCCCATAGATTTCTTTTGGTTTTCCTTTTATGTCATAACAATATTTTTTCGATTATCAAACAAATTTTAATATCAGACAAACCTGAGTAAATATAAAAAGCACTTTCTGAATGATAATTTTATTTACTAAAAGAAAAAAAACTATCCAAACCAATCTAGCCCTGTGTAAAAAAGAATTTTCCCCTAAATCTAATAACTAGGTTTTTCCACGGCAACAACTGCAATCAAGCTTTACTGATAACTGGTAACGAGTCTTTCTCATCACTGTGGAGGAATTTAGTTCCATTCTTCTTTACAAAACTGTTTTAATCATGATAAGATCATCCACAGCATCTCAATCAGACTTTAACTAGATCCTCCAAACCTGCATTTAGATTATTAATCCATTCAGA
Source organism: Astyanax mexicanus (assembly GCF_023375975.1). Classification (NCBI taxonomy): domain Eukaryota; kingdom Metazoa; phylum Chordata; class Actinopteri; order Characiformes; family Acestrorhamphidae; genus Astyanax; species Astyanax mexicanus. The sequence goes on from NC_064408.1 coordinate 126,087,929, forward strand.
AGTGAACTTGTTGTTCTGTGTGCTTTGGGTCATTATCCTGCTGCAGAATCCAAGTTACTCCTGAGCTTTAGGTCACTAAGCCACTGCATTAATTCAGATGAACGATGATTGGTTAAAAGAACTGGAAGGAAGAAAATTAGTGGGAGCAGTTCTTTTAGATCTAAGTGCTGCGTTTGATGTGTTGAATCACGATTTGCTATTAAAAAACTAGCCTGTTATGGGATAAATCCAACTGTAATAGCATGGTTTAAAAGTTATCTTTCGGATAGGAGTCAGAGGGTTTACTACAATGGAAGTTTGTCTGAGAGTAAAAATGTAAATCTGGGAGTACCACAAGGAAGATGTCTTGGGCCATTATTATTTTCGATATACATAAATGACTTGCCTTTAGTATTGAATTTTTGTTATGAGCATTTAACTGTGACGTGTGATTTATTTATGTGTTTATTTATGTGTGAGATGTTAGCTGGACCTCAGGAAGAATAGCTGCTGTAGCAATAGCAGCTAATGAGGATCCAAATAAAACAATAAAACAACAATAAATAAAACTAAGGAACAGATGGCCAGATATTCTCCTAGAGCAAACAACCAGAACAGAACAAGAAAACACAGTAAGAAATATAAGACTGTGCTAACTGAGGCTTGAAAAATGATCTATGTCTTATAAGATATAAATAAAACAATGCTGTATCATCAAGATAAGTATCTAGCATGGTCAAAGAATAAATACAATAATATATAAATACAAACAAAACAAAACTATAGGTGTGAAAACAGTAACTGCACTCGTATTTGGATCAAAACAATCAAACCTAGACCCACAAAAGGAGGTGGATCTTGGTTTGGTTTCGGTTCTGTTCACGGTAAGAATGTAATCTCAATGTGAACTGACTATTAAATATACCCCTAAGGTTTGAGCTAAACAGCTTACTAATTACCCAGATAATTAATACAGTTAGTAAATAATGCCAGCTCTGCTGCCCCTCCATGTTAATCTGTTTTACAGTGAACATGGTATACGTAGCATTCCCTGCTCACTGCCAGTGCAGTCCAGACAGCTCTGACCAATCAGAGAAGACATTGTACTTGTTTGGTTTGTTGGGGAGCATTTTTGTGCTTTTAGGTTTGTGCCTGTGTGAAAACAAACCAAATATATGGGGAAAACAACCAAAATAAATGAACTGGGGTGGGTTTCCTGAAAGCTTCGTAACGCTAAGAACTTCGTTATCTCGTACTTAAGATTGATCGTTAATTAAAGAGTGTTTCCCAAACCCGTGCGTAACTAAAGTACTACGTAAACTCGCTCGCAGATTAACGAGTGCCCTGACCCAGTCGTTATTCTTAACGAGCTTCTTTAGGGGATCTCGACTTGCAGTTCAGCACCTTAAACACCAGGGACCGCCAATTTTAAAGCAATTATATTATATAACTATTAATTATAATCAATTATATTACTATATAATTATTAATATTTTTATATTATATTACATTACTATTAATTATAATCAATCATATTACCATATAATTATATTATATTATATTATATTATATTATATTATATTATATTATATTATATTATATTATATTATATTATATCCTGTGTCTGCGGGTGCTCCGGTTTCCTCCCACAGTCCAAAGAAATTAGTTCAGGCTAATTAGATGTCGGATAAAATTTGCCCCTTAGGTGTGAGTGTGTGAGTGGATGTGTCTGTGTGTCTGTCTGCCCTGTGATGGATTGGCATCCTGTCCAGGGTGTATGCATTCCGCTCGATGCCAGCTGGTATAGACTCCAGCCACCAAGCGCCCCCCAAATCCCCCCTCCCTCCCCCGCGTCCCTTAACGGATAAAGCGGTTGACGAGTGAGTAAGTGAGTGAATAAGTTATATTATATTATAGTATATTACATTATATTATAATGCCAACTGTGGCTTGTAGTCTAACTGGGCATATTGGAATTGGCCAATCAAACCCACGAGTAAATTATTAAAATGCAGATTAGCGATGATAGAAGTCTTGACATTAACGCTGCAAGAAATGCAATCAGTCAATTCCTGCAGATGATGCTCATGGTCTAAGCAAAGCTGCAAAGTCACCAAGTCCGTGGATTCTGTAATCAGGCTGTTATGTGGCATACACACACTTATATACAGTTCCCACAAGACCGGGAATTACAGCACAACATAATATATTTCCATGCTATTTGGAAAATCCCTGGTATCCGGTGTGGTGTCTTTAATCCCACCTATACGTATTGTAAAGGGTATCGGTGAATGTGCAGGTAATATTTAATATTATTCCTTATTCAGGTGCTTCTAACCAACATTGTGGCCGTTCATCTGGGCAAACTCTGGGGTGTGTCAGCTCGCAAATATATAAATACCAGTCAAAAGTTGGACACGTCTCATTCAATATTTTTTTTTTTTACGTTGTCGATTATTATTAAAACCATGAAAACTAATTGACGCAAATGGAATTAGTAGACAAAAAGGTGCATGGCTTTGACAATCCACTAACATAAACCCATTGATTTAGGATGAGCTGGAGCTTCACAGCATAAAGTACAAAACATATTTCTGTTAGTTAAAAATTTAATATATATATATATATATACATTTACATTTTAAACCAACAGAAATATGTTTATATATATATATATATATATATATATATATATATATATATATATATACACACACACAGGAACATAGGTATATGTATATTATTATATTATTATGTATATTATTTATAATATTAATAATTAGAATAATAATAAATTAATATTACTATCAATATTACTATTAATAATGTTAGTATAGTATCTATTAATATAATATACATTGACAATAATAGTTTTAAAAATGTAAAAAATAAGTTTAATGTTTTAAAATAGATTCTATTTTCGAGTATTTATTTAGTCATATGTATCTTTAGGAGTATAATGTTGTTAATTACAACACATTTCTACGTGTTTAGGGTGTAATAGTGAATAAATACTGCATATTGCAGTGTTGAATCGATATTTGTGGTTTGATTGAGCGCGCTGTTTCGGGGGAGGAGTCAACAAAGACGTTCTTTAACCTTGTTCGTTAATTTTCACGTTGCGAAGCTCTTTGGGAAACACTCGCAGAACTGGCTCGTTCTTTACTCACGTCATTCGTTACTTCGTTCGTTATTCGCTAAGATTGATCGTTTTTGGGAAACCCACCCCTGATTCGGACCTGAGAAACAGACTACAGGTGTGAAAACACACTAATTGGTTTAATTTCTCTAATTCCCTAATTCAAAATCTCTCTTCCCCCACCAGTTGTTATCTGGGACGAGCTTAAATCCAAGTTCTTTTTCTACATTTGGAAAGTTATCCACTACACAGTGTAGTAAAATAAAAGGAGGTCTCTTTTTCCATCATTTAAATTATATACCCAAGCTTTTGTCCTTCATCCACTGGCAGTGTGGCTCAATCCAAGCCTTCGCACATCATGGTTCACCATTGAAGAGGCTATAATTTCAGAGCAATAATATCATATTTAATATCCACAAGTTTAAATATCCATTGAGAGATTCTCTCTACAACAAACTGTCTCTTGTAGAATGTCTTTTTTCTGTTAATTAAATCCCCCCTTTTTCCCCATTACACTGATAATATCATCCTCTCCTCACTCCTTTATCCTCTTCTTCTTTCACTCTTATCCTCCCCTTTACCCCAGTGAGAGTTTAACCCTAAATGTTCTATTCAGTCAGAGCGAGAGAAGGAACGATTCTGAACTCCTGAACCTGACAGACTGGTTATGATAGACTGAGCTGTTCTCATACGTTTCTGTAAATAAACTCAACTCAACTCTGAACATCCAGATTCCTGATAAAATATACAGACTCTGATTTACAGGATCTTCTTTCTGATCATTTCTGCAGTCTGACTTTTATATCTTCTAAAACTCTGATCCACCAGATGGTGTTCTGGAGATGTAGATATAGATTTATTTAACTCTATATGCACTTGATGATCTCTCCCCTCTGTGATTTATGTTTTCTAGGAGAATCAGGGATTTTTATGTGTTATTTCTGGTTCTGTCCATCACTCTCAGTGTTCTGGAGACAGTTTAATTCTGATATATCAACACTGAGAGAGAAAAGATTACGGATAACTCCAGATCTATACCTTTAAACAACACTTCAAACCTTGATTTATCATCATAGCAGTGAAATCTACTACTGTCTGCTTTTACAGCTGCAGAACTCATACTGGATAATCGATGGATCCCACCTGTACACTGTACAGAAGAGTCTGGATCATAACTCTACTGGACCTCATTTCCATGGAACTATCTACAGTCTATTAAAGCGAGCAGCTGGAATTGACTTTATTTTCTTCTGTTTTTTAGCTGCACTTTTATAGAAGGGCTGAGGAATGAGGAACGGTCTGTATTTTCCTTTTGTTCAGAAAGAGAAAACCAGTTGAAGCACATTTTACTCCCATCAGAACAAAAACACATCAATCACCATAGAGAGCAAGGTCCAATCAGATTCAGCTGTAGCTCATTATCATACAGAGATTAAAAACAGTTTAAGAGGAAGCCAGTATGATGTACAGTCTGTTAGACTATAAGGTAGAGTAGAGATTAGCACACTGCTAGCTCATTTAAATGTTTTAAATGTTGATATTAATGCGTTTGTGATTTTACCTTCTTTTCTGGGTCAGGCTCGATAACATAACATCAGTTCAGTATAATAAAGTGAACTTATTCAGAATCTAATCAATCCTGGATTCTGAAACCTTGATCATGAAAATCATGCTTGTTCATGTGATAATTAAGAATCTCACTGGAAATGAGATATTTCAGCTAAAATATCACAGAAAATATTAGCTTGTATTTAGCAATATTCTCATTTAGAAAATCTTGTAAATCAGAGGATTCAGTGATGTTCAGGAGAAAAACAGAACATCTGAACACAGAACAGAACCTATAGGGTTCTGACCATATTTTAGATTTTTGAAAACCCCGTTCATTTCTGAAAACTGATGTTAGATCCAGAGTCTAAATATGAGCAAACTGTAGAAAACAGAATAACGCAGGACTTCAGTGTCCAATTATTATAATACTGCTTTCAGCTTCACCTTAGAAACTCATAAATACGACTTTCTAGCTCATAAATACCACGTGAATCAAGTTCAGATGCTTTTCCCCATTTCCTTCTGTCTTTCTGTTTTCAGATCCTCTGTCTGATGATGACGAGGGTGGTGAACATTGTTCATGATGTTCAGTAGTTTACTCCACTGATGTGAAGACGTTCCAGTTTCCCGCTCTCCCTCTTTTTAACACTGCTTATCAAAAACACTACAGCACAAAAGAGAATGCTGCTCCCACAGTTTCTGACAGATCTCCAATAACCCCACCCTCCTACATCTTCATATTTCAGGAGAAATCTCATTTAGTTCTATTTCTACATTTATTGCTGACAAAGTGCATTCATACCACTTCAGAAAAAATGTTTATTAATCAATTATTATTATAAACGTCCAAAAACATCCAAGAACCCTAATTAGTGAATTTATCTATTGAACACCCATTGCTGACATTTCAGCTATAGACTCCATAAGCAAAATATTCCAATATGTATTTACACAAATATAACTAACTGTAATTACACTGTTTATTACACTGTAACAGAAACAGTGTAAGATGCTGTTACTCTACATGTATTTTCTGAACCACAGACAAAATCACATTTAACTTGTTTTACTGAGATAAGAAGAATCTAATCCTACATTTAATTACAGGAAATGGTCATTTGACCCCAGTATAGAAGAGTATGTGTTGAGTGATTTATGTGTCTTTCTCTGTAAGGCTATAAATGATGGTGAAAACATATTTCCACTGTGATCAATAAAGACTATCTATTAATCTATACTGAGCTCTATGACCTCATAGTGAAGACCGTACATAATAAGACATAAGTATATAAAGTATAGATTTAGTACAGATTTTATAGATAAAGTAGAGATTTCTACTATTTGATGTTTCAGTAAGTCAGACAGAAGAAAGTTTAAGTGTATCAGAATTATTTAAAAAATCAGGATTTACAGAAAAAAAGTTATTTTGGAATAATAAACACTCACTTATGTCTTAATCCAACACTGTAGTGTTATACTGTACTGTACACTCTTTTATTCATACACACACTTTAACACACTTTAAATGTTTGTTCTTTTCACTAGAAAGATAAAAACCTGCTGGATTACATTTCTGTCTCATGACTTAAATGTTTGTTCTTTTCTCTGGAAGGATAAAAACCTGCTGCAGCACATTTTAGTCTCATTTAGTCATCATTACTGTGGTTAAAGTACTGAACCCCATAGCAGCAGTGTGAGCTGTTGTTGTAGAAAATCGAGAAAAAGGAGAAACTCATTAAACATTAAATGTTTTAACCATCGCTGTCAATGTTAACGTGCTAAAGCATGCGATTAATCTGTAACATATATTTTTTATGTAAAATTAATGATTGTACCAAGCTTAGTGCCAGTTTCCTCCTTAATTTCCTCTTTATAACAGAGGCTGGTGATGAACAGCATCAGTGGTTTTTTTTGCGAATAACAATTTATTGGATTCACAATAATTACAACAATCACACACCAATACATACACATTCACTACTCACAAACATGTCCATATACAAAAACACAAAACTGGAGGAAAACAAAAAGACCCATCCCTTATCCCTCTTTTCAAATGTGATCCTTCACAAACCAAATAGCATCTGTCCAGTTACTAACAGTTCTTGAAGTAGCCTTACGAAGTTTGGCTGTAGACCGCTCCAGAATTAAAATGTCCAGGAAATACTGTAACCAAATATTCCTCAGCTGAATATTAGGCTCATAATATTGCTTTAAAATAGCCTTTATCGCAGCTGTTGAGCCTGCCATCAGAATCTTCATTTGTATTAGCTTCAAATCAAATCCAGAATCATCACATAATAACAAAAGAGCTGGACATAATCGTAGTTTGATATCTAACAGTTCAGAAATAAACTCCATCACAAAAGTCCAAAATCTTACAACAACTGGACATTCCCAAAAGAAATGAAAAAAAGTACCAAGGAGTGAAAGACCACATCTATTACAGTTTTTATCAGCACTGAGTTTCATCTGAAAAGCACGAAGAGGAGTCATGTAAAACTTATGAATAATCTTATAATGAATTAATTGATGACCTAAATTTTTTGATGACATGAATACGTTATTCCAGACCACGTCCCAATTCACACTGATACCCAAGTTTGAGAGTTCTTTCTCCCACACAGCAACAGTCCCCAGGGTATGATCCTTAGCTGATATAAATTTGCTGTAAAGTGAGGACACAAGACCCCGAGTTGAGCTACCTAAAGTAAGAAGATCCACCAATGGATGGTTTTTCAGCGGGCCATCCCAGGGGACACCGTAAGCTCGTAGAGCAGATCGAATTCTCAAATACATGAAGTAAGATGTTCCAGGGAGAGAGAAAATCTCTTTTAAATTTTGAAAGGAACGTATTCCGTTTTTATCATATAGATCATCAAAAACATGTATATTCCTATTACTCCAAGGAGGAAATGTGAATGGTTTAGAACCTGTCAATAAATAATTATTATGCCAAAGAGGAGATAACTTATAAAAATGATCAGAAAGATCTAAATATCTATGCACTTGTTTCCAAATGTTCAGTGTATTATTTATTATAGGTCCCAAAGTGAGTAAAACTGATCTTTGTTTAAGACCTAAAAAGGGTACATCCTGAAGTCTGTATGGTTCAACCATAGCTTGTTCCATAGCTCGCCAAGGAGTTAGCGCAGAAGCGTCCAACCATGTCCTCAAAAATCTCAACTGAAATGACCAATAGTACAGTTTAAAATTAGGGAAACCAATTCCCCCCAAAGATTTGGGGCGTTGCAAGGTAGACAATCGAATCCTAGCACGCTTATTGTTCCAAATAAAAGTACGGCAAGCTGAATCTAATTCTTTAAAAAATGTGTCTGGTGGGGAGAGTGGTATCCTAGAGAATAGAAAATTTACCCGTGGAAGAATATTCATTTTTATTACTGATATTCTTCCATGTAGAGTAAGATATAGAGGGCACCATCTAATCAAATCATGTCTGATTTTATTAATAAGAGAGGCATAATTATTTTTGCTAGCGAAGGAGATATTGGGGTGAATCTTTATACCTAGATATGTAAATTCAGAGACCCGTATCTGAGCTGGAATTTCAGAAGGAAGAGAGTATGTTTTAGCAAGAGCATCCAGTGGCATCAATACAGACTTTGACCAGTTAATTTTGTATCCCGAGAGCCTGCCGAATTGGTTAAATAGAGAAATTACATTAGGAAAAGAGCTGGATATGTCTGACAGATAAAGTAAAATATCATCAGCATAGAGTGATATATGATGAAGAGAGTCTTTTATAGATATAGGTTTAATTAAGGCATTTTGTCTTACAGCCTGTGCTAAAGGCTCTACAGCTAAAGCAAATAAAAAAGGGGATAAAGGACATCCCTGTCTGGTGCCTCGTTCTAGAAGAAACTTAGCTGATATCATATGCCCAGTGCTAACACACGCCGACGGATTGGTGTAAAGAGTAAAAATCATATGAATAAAAGCTGATCCAAAACCAAATCGTTTTAAAACAGCCCAGAGAAAAGGCCACTCTAGGCGATCAAACGCCTTTTCAGCATCTAATGAAAGCACTGCAGAACCTAACATCTGTGAGGGAGCAAACTCTAGAATATGGAATAAGCGACGCAAATTATCAGAGGCTAATCGAGAACGTATAAAGCCAGTTTGATCGCTGTGTATTAAATCAGGAATAACAGAATCCAGCCTTTTAGCAAGGACTTTAGCAAACACCTTAATGTCAGTATTCAAAAGTGACAATGGTCTATAACTTGAACACTCTGTTGAATCCTTTCCAGGTTTTAGAAGAAGTGATATAAGTGCAGAGTTTTGGTCTCTATGGAATGACCCAATCTCTAGAGAATATTCGACTGATTTCAAAAATATAGGTCCGACTAGATCCCATACTGCTACCAAAAGTTCTGGTGGGATTCCATCCAAACCTGGCGATTTGTGTGTTTGCATAGATATAATTGCTTCCTTAAGCTCCTCCAGTGTGATAGGGGCATCTAGCTGCATAACCTGATGGGGTGCAAGAGAAGATAGATTCAAAGGTTTTAGGAAGTTATCAAATTCTATAGTATCTCCAGATAATTCAGATTTATATAAATTACAATAAAAATCTTTAAAAATATTAATAATATCTGTAGGGTCAGAGAATAATATACCTGTCGAATCCCTAATTGCATTGATAGAAGAAAGTCTTTCAGACTGTTTTAGCTGTAAAGCTAAGAGTCTACCAGGTCTCTCAGATTGCTCGTAATAGGTTTGCCTCGTTTTAAGCAATAAAAATTCTGCTCGTGTGCTGAGAAGATCTTTAAGTTCAGCCCTAATTGATGTCAGAAGACTGCCCCTGTGTTCATCAAAACAGTTTTTCTGCAATATCTCCAACTGTCTAATTCGGCCCTCCAAATATGTGATATCCCACTGATTACGTTTGGACGAATTAGAAGCAAATGAGATGCAACAGCCTCTTATAAAACATTTTGTTGTTTCCCACAATATGTGGGGTGAAATTTCAGGGGTATTATTGATTTCAATAAATGACTTTAAACTACTTTTGATATATTTTATGAAATCTGCATCCTGAAGAAGAAATACATTGAAACGCCATCTCTTAAAGCGGGGAGTTGTTGCATGTACAGCTAACGTTAGAAGTACAGGACTATGGTCTGAAATAGTTATTGGAAGAATATCCGTAAAAGTAACAAATTTGATTGCACCAGATGATATAAAGATATAATCAAGTCTAGAGAAAGTTTTATAACGGGGTGAAAAAAAGGTAAAATTATTATCCTTTGGATGGTTAAGACGCCAAGGATCATATAAATTAAGATCTGACAAAAAACTGTTTAAATTATCTGATGAAGAATTAGAGACAGAATACCCAGAACTACTTGTTCTGTCTATCTTAGGATCAATTACAGAATTAAAATCCCCACCCACAATTAGCTGCCTATTCCCTAAAAGCAATAACTTTAGTTTTAAGCATGCAAAAAATTCAGGGTCAAAAATATTAGGTGCATATACAGAAACAATAGAACATTTAATATCATTTAAAATAATGCTTGCAAAACACCATCTACCATCTGAGTCCCCACCAGCCAATTCTACAGTTATATTTAATTTCCTTTTTACCAAAATTAAAACTCCCTTTGTTTTGTTTGAGGATGAGGAGCTAGAAATAATTTTATAATATTTGTTTTGCAATCTGTACACATCTTTGGCCTTCAAATGAGTTTCTTGTATTAAAGCTATGTCTGCCCCTTTACGGTACAAAAAATCAAGACACTTAATACGTTTGACAGGAGTATTACAACCATTCACATTCCAGGATATAATATTATACTGAATGACCATTTATAATAAAGCAATAATAATTATACAAGAGAACATAAAAATAGTAAAGAGTACTAAGTCATCAATACTAATAATGATGGGTCTATGGGAATCAAGTAAACTGTAATAAATCATACCCCCCAGTGTTAAATAGCTCGTAGTGTGTGTTGTAGAATCCAAATATACAAAAAACAAAAACAAAATGCCCAACAGGCAGAACACCAGCACGCCAGGGCATAAACATCTGCCCTGCAAAAGCTGGAATAGAAACAAACGAGAAACTAGCTTCGGTGGAATCGCGCAAAAAAGGCACCCCCCCCCCCCATCTCTATTCATAATAACTCGAAATTAGAATTTTTACACATGCAAAAAAGGTAATAATAAAAAGTACTCAGTGATAAATTCAACAACATATGAGCCACTCGAAAAATCGCAGTGATGCCCGAACATAATAGCTTATCACCCCCAAGAATAAACAATATAAAATGCCCGACAAACGGGAGCAAACAGGTACAAAAGAGTGTTATATCAATTAAACCCCTCACTTATTTCCATCAAATTCACACCAGAAAAACAAGGCCACTTTACCAGATCAGACTACACTGTTACTGGAGTTAGCAGAGACAGAGTGGACCGAATCAGCGAAACGCTGGGCTTCCTCAGGAGAGGAGAAGACATGCGTTTGGGAGTTATGCAGGACCTTCATCTTTGCTGGGTAGAGTAAAAAGGGTTGCAATCCCTTGCTTTTTAACGAGGAGATCACAGGCTGGAAGGCTTTGCGGCGGACCGCTGTGTCGATGGAATAGTCCGGGAAGAGAAGCAGGCGCGTTCGGCCGTGGGTTACCTGCGCACCGGGCTGCCGGTAAGCCTTTAAGATTTCTTGCCTGTCGGTGTAGCGGAGCAGCTTGAAAATTAGTGTGCGCGGTTTGTTTCCATCCGAATTCGGCTGCCCAGAGTAAACTCGATGAGCTCTCTCAATCTCAAACGAACTTTTCCCCGCCAGCGAGGGAAACCAAACCGGGAGCTGTCGCTGAAGAAACGCGACGGCGTCGCCCCCTTCCTCATTCTCCGGTAGTCCGACCAGACGGAGATTCGAGCGCCGGCTGCGGTCTTCCAGCTCTGCCAGCCGCTTCTGTAGCTTCGAAACACCGTCGTTCGCCTCTTTAATCCCGTCCCGGTCTTGTCTTTGAGCTGCTTGCAGTATGTCTGTGCGTTTGCCCAGCTTTGCTAGCGAAGCAGTTAGCATGGAAATCTCAGACTCAATTTTCACAAGATTTGTACGGAAGTTATCCATATCGTTGCGAATAGCCTTAACATCCATGCTAAGCTCCGACAAGGTCGGTTTCAGGCTGTCCACCGAGGAGCTGAGCGACTGTAAATACTGAACCTGAGTGTCCTGCTCCTCGGATAGCTTTAGCTGCCGCCTAGCCTTCTTAGCCGCACTTTTAGAAGAAGGAGATGCAATTTCCATGGCGTTTTCTTCTGAACCTCTTTTCTCTGTGGACTCCATATTTATCAGAGGCCGTACACGAACCTGCACCGGGGTGTTTTAGGGTAAAAATTATTCGGTTTAAAAGAGCTGAGGGGGAGAGAAAAAATCTACGCCGCCATCTTTGCCAGATCCCAACCGGAAGAGCATCAGTGGTTTTATTTAGCAACGCAAACACAGCATCACTACTGTCGAGTTCACAGGTTAAAAACTATTTATTTATGTAGAAATATGAATTAAATCTCTCTCACACGCACAGCTGCTCCTGTTTCCTGCTAAAGCTCTTCATTAAACACTTACTCAGCACATTAAAATATACTCATTTAAAAAGACTAAACCCCCAATCTACAGCATCATTACTGTCTCCTTCCCAAAACTACAGAGAAATAGCAGCATTTAAAGAGAAATCCAGAGTGAAATGGACTTGGGGGGAAGTAGTGAAACATGATAACCAGTATGAACTTTTGTTAAACAGCCCAACTCCATTCTCCCCCAGCATTCTGAAATACAGCACTTTTAGCTGAAGCTCCCAACAGACTTACAGTGCTAACAACTACCATCTACCTTCAGAGCAGAGTAATGTAGAGAAATCACACTCATATCATATTATTATGTGATAAAGACAGTTCACCTCATCACCATAACCCCGGGGACATTAGTGAGTGGGAGTGTAGTTGTGTTTACTGACCTCCTGTTCCTGTCTTTAATAAAGCTGTAGAGCCCAAATGGATCCAGTTAAGAGGCTGTTTTATCCCACCGGGAGGATCCACTGATGGGGAGGGAAAGGGGATCACTCTTCTCAGGGGAACCTGTAGAATAGAAATGAAATAGATATGTATAAATTATAGAACATGACCAATCATATAATAATACTTACTGCTAATAACTGTTTGAAGTAATCTAGTTTAATCAGTAATACAGAACTGGGGTTGTTTTGGGATAATTTACCCCTCCATAAAGAATTTAGTCTCCTGGGGGCGGGGCTTCTGCTCTATATGCCCTGGGTTTTTACCCAGCAGGGGTTCTCCCCCCCCCCCAGTCTACAGGTGCTGGTCAACGAATTAGAATAATTTGAAATAGTGCAATCATGAAATTCTTTGAATGCATTTTTTGTGCAGAAAGCAAATCAGGTGTTCACCGCACCTGTCCTACTCGTTAGACTAATCACAGAACTCGTTACCTGGAAAAGAATTTGCTCAGCTGAGCTTTCCAAAAGGCCCATTTAGGCCATTTAACTGTGACACTGTTGTTTTATTGAATTAGAATAATGGAGAAACCATTTCATTGAATTAGAATAAATGCTCGAATTTTTGTTTTCTGTGAAGAGTGTTCACTGTGCAGTATAAAGTCAGGGTTGAGTAGAATTTCTAAGTTGTAAAATCAATCATGGGTAAGCAGCGCGACCTCTCAACCGGAATAGTGGCTCAAATTCAAGCCCTTCGCCAACAAGGCTTGACCCAAACTAAAATTGCTGAGCAGCTCGGCATCAGCCAGTCTTCCGTCTGCAAAGCTCTCAAGAAAAACTGCAGCAAGCGCACCAACTGTTCCGGCGTCCGAAAAACTTCTGCTCGCGACAACAAGCAGCTGAGAAAGATCGCAGTCAGCAACCGGTTCAAGTCCACTTCCGAGCTCACCGACTTGTGGAACAAGCAGACCGGCGCTGACTTCTCCAGATCAACCACTTAGCGTCGTCTGCGCGAACTCGGCTTCAAATCTCGCGTTCCAGCAGTAAAACCGATGCTGAACAAGAAACAAATGGAGAAACGGCTGAAGTGGGCCAAAGAACACGGCGAGTGGACTGCTGAAGACAGTGGTCTTCAGTGACGAATCACGCTTCTGCATCTCCTTCGGTGACCAAGGTCCTCGTGTCTGGCGTCGTGGTGGCGAAACCTACAACCACGAGTGCGTGAAAAGATCCGTCAAGTTTCCCCAGAGCGTTATGGTCTGGGGATGCATGTCCGCTCGAGGTGTAGGGAAACTCTGCTTCCTCAAGAAGACTGTCAATGCTGCCGTATATCAAGATGTTCTGGAAACGTTCCTGATTCCGACTGGCGAAGAAGACTTCATATTTCAACAGGATCTTGCATCGGCTCATGCGGCAAAGTCGACCAAAGATTGGTTCACTAAAAAACAGCTTGAAGTTTTGGCATGGCCGGCCAACTCGCCTGACCTCAATGTCATTGAAAACCTTTGGGCCATCGTCAAGCGGAAAACATCGTCGACAACTGAACGCTGGACCAACTGAAGCAGAACATCGCCACTGCCTGGGAAGCTGTGAGTGCGGAAACTTGCGACAAGCTGGTCAAATCGATGCCGCGGAGACTTCAGGCAGTCATACAAGCCAAGGGGGCAGCCACAAAATACTGAGAAAGTGATTATTGTAATTATAATAAAAATTATTCTAATTCAATGAAAAGGTTTCTCCATTATCTAATTCAATAAAACAACAGTGTCACAGTTAAATGGCCTAAATGGGCCTTTTGGAAAGCTCAGCTGAGCAAATTTTTCCAGGTAACGAGTTCTGTGATTAGTCTAACGAGTAGGACAGGTGCGGTGAACACCTGATTTGCTTTCTGCACAAAAAATGCATTCAATTAATTTCATGATTGCACTATTTCAAATTATTCTAATTCGTTGACCAGCACCTGTATATCATACCATCAGGCTGATGTTCTAGCTGCTGGTAGTAAGAGTGGGAGAATTGGGTTGAGTTAAGGGTAGAGGCTTGTAGACGTTTCTACACATTTTCTCCAGAGTGAAGAGTCTGAAACTGGTGTTAAGAAAAAGTATTTGCCCCCCACAGATTTCTTTTGGTTTTCCTTTTATGTCATAACAATATTTTTTCAATTATCAAACAAACTTTAATATCAGACAAACCTGAGTAAATATAAAAAGCACTTTCTGAATGATAATTTTATTTACTAAAAGAAAAAAAAACTATCCAAACCAATCTAGCCCTGTGTAAAAAAGAATTTTCCCCTAAATCTAATAACTAGGTTTTTCCACGGCAACAACTGCAATCAAGCTTTACTGATAACTAAGGAAGAAAATTAGTGGGATCTAAGATCTAAGTGCTGCGTTTGATGTGTTGAATCACGATTTGCTATTAAAAAAACTAGCCTGTTATGGGATAAATCCAACTGTAATAGCATGGTTTAAAAGTTATCTTTCGGATAGGAGTCAGAGGGTTTACTACAATGGAAGTTTGTCTGAGAGTAAAAATGTAAATCTGGGAGTACCACAAGGAAGATGTCTTGGGCCATTATTATTTTCGATATACATAAATGACTTGCCTTTAGTATTGAATTTTTGTTATGTGCATTTAACTGTGACGTGTGATTTATATTTATGTGTGAGATGTTAGCTGGACCTCAGGAAGAATAGCTGCTGTAGCAATAGCAGCTAACGAGGATCCAAATAAAACAATAAAACAACAATAAATAAAACTAAGGAACAGATGGCCAGATATTCTCCTTCAGGATTTTCTGGTAAACCAGTACTGGAATCAACAGAGGAACTGAAGCTTTTAAACTCTATATTTGCACTAATGTTTATACGGGTTCTGATTCTACTGGTTCTGTCATTCCCTCTTTAATCTCCCATCATATCTAACTGGTACACTCTCACTTTTATATTGCTCTATTGTCTTTTGTCTCTTGTCTCATATACTGTATGTCTATATGACCTTGTTTAGTGTTTATTTCATTCTTATATCATTTATAATTTGATTTAGTTGAATTTTAGTAAACTATCACTTTATGTTTTTTTGCTGTTACTTTGGGTAGGAGAGTAACAGAAGTATAATACTCTGGATTTCCTGTACATGTACTGTATTAACAATAAAACTAAAGCTACTTGACTACATGTGATGTGCATGTTCTCTAATTGTGTGTATTTCCGATACTCTGTAAGGACTGGGAGAAATCATTTTACAGGTTCCAACACTTTCATTACTGTATTTGAGTATTGTTGCTCTAGTGATGTGTAGTTAAAGGATTCATCAAAATTTCAGACACTGAAACATTTCAGCCAAAACTAAAAGTTTTCCACCTAAACCCATAAAGCACTTCCTTCTTTTAATGTGAAATGTAAATAAAGAGATTGATAAAAAATCGAGTAAATTAAAAGCTAAACACAGCTTCCTCTAAAACAGCTGCCTCGTTTTTTCACAGGGATTCTTTTACAACATGAAAAAACTCCTGAAAATCTGCTGCATTTCTGTCTAGTAAAATTCAAATGTATGAGCTTCAACAAGATTGCAAAATTAAACTCAAAATGAAAATATTTTATAAGAATAAAACTATTTAAAGATAAATATTGATCCTACCTTTCTATTTCCCGTGTTGTAACGCAGTGTCTCTTTCTAAGAGTATGTCTGAGGTGTGATCAGATTACAGGAAGTGTCACATGAGCTGGTTAGACTGCTTTCAGATTGGTTAGTCAGATTTTAGAATGTTTTCAGGTGTGTCTCAGGTGTGTCTTCATATGATCACAAAACAACACAGCATAGTCTCCATCTAGTGGCCAGTTATCAGAGAAATCTAGATATAAATGATCTACAATGTTTTTAATGCGTTGAGAACAAAGTAACTTAAAATGATCAATGTAAAAGAACATTATTTTCCCATGGAGGTCTGGATTTGGAATCATACATGGGTGCAGGAGGGACAAGGACACAAATGCAAACAATTATAAATTTAATAACAAAAACAAACACAAAATAAACATAAACTTAACTCAAAAGACCAGGACTGAGGAGTAACGGAAAACACGAGGACCACTGACAGACGTAAAACATACAGGGATGGATGAACGAGAAAGGAAATCGCGTACTTCCATACTAAACAGTATGCAAAAGCAGTATGTGAGATGGGGTAGTGTGTCCGAATGCGCAGTAGGCGAGTTTGAGTACGTGAAAAGTTCCCGGATGAAGTACTGCAATCCCAGCACACTTCACCCGCTAATATTTCCCACAATCCACCTGGAGCCGCGCTGAGCTGAGGGACTCGACAGTGAGCGGCGGAGGAGAGGAGTGGAGAGAGAGAGGTTTATGAGGTGAGGAGAGTCAGATATCTAAACTGTTTTGGTTGATTGTGATATCTGGCTGTAAATGAGAGATTTATGAGGGTTAGTTTAAGTTAAAGTAGCGAGTTATAGGTGTGAGGGTTTATTATTAATGCTGTTGCAGACAGAATAACTTTAATTTCGTATCTGAACTGCTTTACTGAGCAGCGTTAATAAACTCAACTCAACTCTGAACATCCAGATTCCTGATAAAATATACAGACTCTGATTTACAGGATCTTCTTTCTGATCATTTCTGCAGTCTGACTTTTATATCTTCTAAAACTGATCCACCAGATGGTGTTCTGGAGATGTAGATATAGATTTATTTAACTCTATATGCACTTGATGATCTCTCCCCTCTGTGATTTATGTTTTCTAGGAGAATCAGGGATTTTTATGTGTTATTTCTGGTTCTGTCCATCACTCTCAGTGTTCTGGAGACAGTTTAATTCTGATATATCAACACTGAGAGAGAAAACTAATGGAGAAAACATGTAACACTGGTGAACCTTCCCAGGAGTGACCGGCCGACCAAAATTACGGAAAGTGTGCAGCGACGACTCATCCAGGAGATCCCAAATAACCCAGAACAACATCTAAAGAACTGCAGGCCTCACTTGCCTCAGTTAAGGTGAGTGTTCGTGACTCCACCTTAAGTAAGAAACTGGGCAAAAAATTCTCTCTCATTTGTTCCTTAATTTCTTTGGAAATTGGCATGATGTCTAGCTTTTGAGTATTTGTTGGTCTACTTCACTTAGGTAGGTCCTTACATAATAATAAAAACCTGTATTTATAAACTTCATTTTGTGTTCACTTGTGTTGTGTTGGACTAATATTTAAAATTGTCTGATTATCTGAAACATTGAAGAAACAAACTTGCAAAAAATAAGAAATTATCTCGCACCACTTTAGCTAGGGTGAGGATTCAGGCACTCCAGCAAACTTCTTCCACAAAACGTTACAAAACCGGTCAGGCAAGCACAACGAAACCCAGAGTAGAGAGATCCAGACAGATAACAGTGTACGTAGTATCAACATGCTATCAACACATAGCATAGAGACATACAGCTCAGAAACTACGCATCAAGCATCACTCACGGTCAGGGCAATGGCCATCTGAAACAGAGTCCAACAGGGTTACATTTTTTTATCTGTCACAAACAAGATCTGCAATATCTGTAACATGAAATATTGACGTGCAAAGCTTCCCATGGAAGCACTTCTAACCTGAGTAAACACTTGCTCAATCAAACACTAAAACCTGATGTGATATGCTGAACGCCAGGTCTCCTGCAGCAGATACCACTAATGTTAGCAGTGATTTAAAATATCCACGAATTTAGAAAAAATAAAAAATTAAGTGAGGTGCTTCTGATGCCGCCTCACCTAATCCCAAGGTTGGCAACACGAGTTCAGCGGGTAGATTACAGCTGAGGGTGTGCCAATAAGAGAAGTTCTTATTTACAAAACATGCATTAAACACAAAGAAAACTGTGAAATGAAGAATGCACTTGTTTGTGTTGCATATTAAGTGGCAACACTCGCTCTGTTGTTGCGCAAGTCTGAACCCAGCCTTACTTTAAAGGCAAGAACACTGAAAATGGTTGAAAAGGAATGTCAGTCAGTCAAGTGAATAATTTCACTGCTGCAATCCATTGTACTCAGAAGTCAGAAATCTGACAGTTAAATGTTGGCCTGTACATAACAAAGTTTTAAATATAGGGGATTTGTAGTAAAAGAAAGGTCTGTATTTCCACAGATATGTAGTTGTTGTGTTTCTGATGTAAATGTGTTGATTAAAGCTGGTTAAATGATGTTTATTGAGTGTAAACCTCATTTCTGTTTCATGTTCAGTTTCTGCAGTAAAAGCGATTGCAGCTTTCTGCCCCAGCTCTGCTGTGCCCTCAGCTACCGTAATATATGGTTTAGAATAATCCTATTTACAGTAAACAATGGCTAGGGTTTTGTGAATCTGAGCCTGGGGGAAATTTCTTTAACAGCCCAAGAACAAAATTGTTGATTCCACTGTCTACATGCTAATGCTAATGCTTATGTAACCATACAGCATCTGGTAACATCCGGGGTGGGTCCATAAAATTGATCTGGTCCAGAGTCCACTTGCACAACAGATAAATCCAAAGTCTTACGTTAGTGAACTTCACCAGCCCAGTTTCCACCCATTTTTGTTAAGAAAACTATGGCAAAAAATAACCATTGGTGAGCAAATGAGAAAAACGAGACGAGAACTAAAAAAACTGAATTATTAGCTATATTATAAGGTTTCCTGTGTGCCTGTTAATACAGCGTTATTATTTTTTTTCTTTAACAAAACAGGGGGGGTTGCTGTGCTAGGTACTTTACTATGTACAGTGTAGTAGATTAGCTGTGAGGCTACAAATGAACAGAGATTACAGTCTTGGAGGGTCCCGGCCGAGGAGAGCATGGCATGTTTAGCTTAGACCCCTTGTCCACCGATACTGGTAAAAAAGTGGTATTTGTACTAAGTGTGAGATAGTTAGCACCTGGTACTTTCCATCATCTCATGGAGCGTATGTTTGGGGACTGCCGTTATCAGTCTGTGATGTCTGCCACTGTAGGACAACAGTGGAAAGGCTGGAAGAAGTGTTTGCCCAGCTTCAGAAGCAGAAACTGAAAGTGACAAACTGTCATTTTTTCAACATAAAGTCACCACTTGGACTGTGTTGTCTCTGTTTTGGGCTTGGCAAGTTATTTCTGACATTTCTTGCAGGTTATTGCTGACATCCACTGGTGTGCAGTCGTGGATCAGCAGAGTGAACTGAAGTCAACAAACAGCATTCTGATGCAGGTCCAGATGTGTGAGAGCAGTGGAGACGAAGTGGAGAGCAATTTGACTGAAATGCAAACTGGTAGGGGTCCAGGGAGGGGGAGAGGGAGGACCTGATGTGACCAATCAGAAAAGACATTGTGCTCGTATGGTTTGTTGAGGCACGTTTTGATACGTTTAGGTTTGTGCCTGAGTAAAAACAAACCAAACCAAGGGGAAAACAATCCAAATAAATGAACTCATCAATTGGTTCAGACCAGAGAAATTAACTACAGGTTGGTCTCATTTTCCTAATTCTCTATATGCCCATATATCAGCAGTTTTTGTTCCTGCATGATCCCTCTCTCCCCACCAGTTGGGATCTGGGACAAGCTTAAATCCAAGTTATCTTTCTTCATTTGGAATGGGGAAATGTCCTTGTATTATGTAATCAACTATTCGGTGTTGTAAACCAGAGGGAGTTTTCAACAGTCTCTTGTAGAATGCTCTTTTAGTATGATAATTCATTTTAAGTAATTTGTCCCCTTAAACTGACAATATCATCGTCTCCTTACACCTTTAACCACTCATGTTCGTTCACACATATCCCTCCCCTTAACCCTAAATGTTCTATTCAGTCAGAGCGAGAGAAGGAACGATTCTGAACTCCTGAACCTGACAGACTGGTTATGATAGACTGAGCTGTTCTCATACGTTTCTGTAAATAAACTCAACTCAACTCTGAACATCGAGATTCCTGATCAAATATACAGACTCTGATTTACAGGATCTTCTTTCTGATAATTTCTGCAGTCTGACTTTTATATCTTCTAAAACTCTGATCCACCAGATGGTGTTCTGGAGATGTAGATATAGATTTATTTAACTCTATATGCACTTGATGATCTCTCCCCTCTGTGATTTATGTTTTCTAGGAGAATCAGGGATTTTTATGTGTTATTTCTGGTTCTGTCCATCACTCTCAGTGTTCTGGAGACAGTTTAATTCTGATATATCAACACTGAGAGAGAAAAGATTACGGATAACTCCAGATCTATACCTTTAAACAACATTTCAAACCTTGATTTATCATCATAGCAGTGAAATCTACTACTGTCTGCTTTTACAGCTGCAGAACTCATACTGGATAATCGATGGATCCCACCTGTACACTGTACAGAAGAGTCTGGATCATAACTCTACTGGACCTCATTTCCATGGAACTATCTACAGTCTATTAAAGCCAGCAGCTGGAATTGACTTTATTTTCTTCTGTTTTTTAGCTGCACTTTTATAGAAGGGCTGAGGAATGAGGAACGGTCTGTATTTTCCTTTTGTTCAGAAAGAGAAAACCAGTTGAAGCACATTTTACTCCCATCAGAACAAAAACACATCAATCACCATAGAGAGCAACGTCCAATCAGATTCAGCTGTAGCTCATTATCATACAGAGATTAAAAACAGTTTAAGAGGAAGCCAGTATGATGTACAGTCTGTTAGACTATAAGGTAGAGTAGAGATTAGCACACTGCTAGCTCATTTAAATGTTTTAAATGTTGATATTAATACGTTTGTGATTTTACCTTCTTTTCTGGGTCAGGCTCGATAACATAACATCAGTTCAGTATAATAAAGTGAACTTATTCAGAATCTAATCAATCCTGGATTCTGAAACCTTGATCATGAAAATCATGCTTGTTCATGTGATAATTAAGAATCTCACTGGAGATAATGAGATATTTCAGCTAAAATATCACAGAAAATATTAGCTTGTATTTAGCAATATTCTCATTTAGAAAATCTTGTAAATCAGAGGATTCAGTGATGTTCAGGAGAAAAACAGAACATCTGAACACAGAACAGAACCTATAGGGTTCTGACCATATTTTAGATTTTTGAAAACCCCGTTCATTTCTGAAAACTGATGTTAGATCCAGAGTCTAAATATGAGCAAACTGTAGAAAACAGAATAACGCAGGACTTCAGTGTCCAATTATTATAATACTGCTTTCAGCTTCACCTTAGAAACTCATAAATACGACTTTCTAGCTCATAAATACCACGTGAATCACGTTCAGATGCTTTTCCCCATTTCCTTCTGTCTTTCTGTTTTCAGATCCTCTGTCTGATGATGACGAGGGTGGTGAACATTGTTCATGATGTTCAGTAGTTTACTCCACTGATGTGAAGACGTTCCAGTTTCCCGCTCTCCCTCTTTTTAACACTGCTTATCAAAAACACTACAGCACAAAAGAGAATGCTGCTCCCACAGTTTCTGACAGATCTCCAATAACCCCACCCTCCTACATCTTCATATTTCAGGAGAAATCTCATTTAGTTCTATTTCTACATTTATTGCTGACAAAGTGCATTCATACCACTTCAGAAAAAATGTTTATTAATCAATTATTATTATAAACGTCCAAAAACATCCAAGAACCCTAATTAGTGAATTTATCTATTGAACACCCATTGCTGACATTTCAGCTACAGACTCCATAAGCAAAATATTACAATATGTATTTACACAAATATAACTAACTGTAATTACACTGTTTATTACACTGTAACAGAAACAGTGTAAGATGCTGTTACTCTACATGTATTTTCTGAACCACAGACAAAATCACATTTAACTTGTTTTACTGAGATAAGAAGAATCTAATCCTACATTTAATTACAGGAAATGGTCATTTGACCCCAGTATAGAAGAGTATGTGTTGAGTGATTAATGTGTCTTTCTCTGTAAGGCTATAAATGATGGTGAAAACATATTTCCACTGTGATCAATAAAGACTATCTATTAATCTATACTGAGCTCTATGACCTCATAGTGAAGACCGTACATAATAAGACATAAGTATATAAAGTATAGATTTAGTACAGATTTTATAGATAAAGTAGAGATTTCTACTATTTTATGTTTCAGTAAGTCAGACAGAAGAAAGGTTAAGTGTATCAGAATTATTTAAAAAAATCAGGATTTACAGAAAAAAGTTATTTTGGAATAATAAACACTCACTTATGTCTTAATCCAACACTGTAGTGTTATACTGTACTGTACACTCTTTTATTCATACACACACTTTAACACACTTTAAATGTTTGTTCTTTTCTCTGGAAGGATAAAAACCTGCTGGATTACATTTCTGTCTCATAACTTAAATGTTTGTTCTTTTCACTAGAAAGATAAAAAGCTGCTGGATTACATTTCTGTCTCATAACTTAAATGTTTGTTCTTTTCTCTGGAAGGATAAAAACCTGCTGCAGCACATTTTAGTCTCATTTAATCATCATTACTGTGGTTAAAGTACTGAACCCCATAGCAGCAGTGTGAGCTGTTGTTGTAGAAAATCGAGAAAAAGGAGAAACTCATTAAACGTTAAATGTTTTAACCATCGCTGTCAATGTTAACGTGCTAAAGCATGCGATTAATCTGTAACATATATTTTTATTATGTAAAATTAATGATTGTACCAAGCTTAGCACCAGTTTCCTCCTTAATTTCCTCTTTATAACAGAGGCTGGTGATGAACAGCATCAGTGGTTTTATTTAGCAACGCAAACACAGCATCACTACTGTCGAGTTCACAGGTTAAAAACTATTTATTTATGTAGAAATATGAATTAAATCTCTCTCACACGCACAGCTGCTCCTGTTTCCTGCTAAAGCTCTTCATTAAACACTTACTCAGCACATTAAAATATACTCATTTAAAAAGACTAAACCCCCAATCTACAGCATCATTACTGTCTCCTTCCCAAAACTACAGAGAAATATCAGCATTTAAAGAGAAATCCAGAGTGAAATGGACTTGGGGGGAAGTAGTGAAACATGATAACCAGTATGAACTTTTGTTAAACAGCCCAACTCCATTCTCCCCCAGCATTCTGAAATACAGCACTTTTAGCTGAAGCTCCCAACAGACTTACAGTGCTAACAACTACCATCTACCTTCAGAGCAGAGTAATGTAGAGAAATCACACTCATATCATATTATTATGTGATAAAGACAGTTCACCTCATCACCATAACCCCGGGGACATTAGTGAGTGGGAGTGTAGTTGTGTTTACTGACCTCCTGTTCCTGTCTTTAATAAAGCTGTAGAGCCCAAATGGATCCAGTTAAGAGGCTGTTTTATCCCACCGGGAGGATCCACTGATGGGGAGGGAAAGGGGATCACTCTTCTCAGGGGAACCTGTAGAATAGAAATGAAATAGATATGTATAAATTATAGAACATGACCAATCATATAATAATACTTACTGCTAATAACTGTTTGAAGTAATCTGGTTTAATCAGTAATACAGAACTGGGGTTGTTTTGGGATAATTTACCCCTCCATAAAGAATTTAGTCTCCTGGGGGCGGGGCTTCTGCTCTATATGCCCTGGGTTTTTACCCAGCAGGGGTTCTTCTCCCCCCCCCCCCCCCCAGTCTATATCATACCATCAGGCTGATGTTCTAGCTGCTGGTAGTAAGAGTGGGAGAATTGGGTTGAGTTAAGGGTAGAGGCTTGTAGACGTTTCTACACATTTTCTCCAGAGTGAAGAGTCTGAAACTGGTGTTAAAGAAAAAGTATTTGCCCCCCCACAGATTTCTTTTGGTTTTCCTTTTATGTCATAACAATATTTTTTCAATTATCAAACAAACTTTAATATCAGACAAACCTGACTAAATATAAAAAGCACTTTCTGAATGATAATTTTATTTACTAAAAGAAAAAAAACTATCCAATCCAATCTAGCCCTGTGTAAAAAAGAATTTTCCCCTAAATCTAATAACTAGGTTGTTCCACGGCAACAACTGCAATCAAGCTTTACTGATAACTGATAACGAGTCTTTCTCATCACTGTGGAGGAATTTAGTTCCATTCTTCTTTACAAAACTGTTTTAATCATGATAAGATCATCCACAGCATCTCAATCAGACTTTAACTAGATCCTCCAAACCTGCATTTAGATTATTAATCCATTCAGAAGTGAACTTGTTGTTCTGTGTGCTTTGGGTCATTATCCTGCTGCAGAACCCAAGTTACTCCTGAGCTTTAGGTCACTAAGCCACTGCATTAATTCAGATGAACGATGATTGGTTAAAAGAACTGGAAGGAAGAAAATTAGTGGGAGCAGTTCTTTTAGATCTAAGTGCTGCGTTTGATGTGTTGAATCACGATTTGCTATTAAAAAAACTAGCCTGTTATGGGATAAATCCAACTGTAATAGCACGGTTTAAAAGTTATCTTTCGGATAGGAGTCAGAGGGTTTACTACAATGGAAGTTTGTCTGAGAGTAAAAATGTAAATCTGGGAGTACCACAAGGAAGATGTCTTGGGCCATTATAATTTTCGATATACCGTATTTTTCGGACTATAAGGCGCACTTAAAAACTTTTAATTTTCACAAAAATTGACAGTGCGTCTTATAATACGGTGCGCCTTTTGTATGGATTTTACCCGTCAGGTTGTAAGGAGCAGTAAACACACACTCGGTGCAGCGTTATAGAGAGTTTCAGTGCTATACAGTCCAGAGCCGTGCAGCTCCGAGGCTGGAGCAGCAATAGCATTAGCTAGCTTATTCACTGTTCAGAGATCAGTATTATCTAAATTATCTAAAGTAAACACACACTCCGTGCAGAGCCGTGCAGCTCCGTGGCTGGAGCAGCAATAGCATTAGCTAGATGCTAACCGCTAAGCTAGCTAGCTTTTTCACTGTTCAGAGATCAGTATTATCTAAATTTAGTACTTTTAATACTGCTGGAGCAGTATTATTAGAGTTAGATGCTAATCGCTAAGCGTTCACCGTTCAGAGGTGAGTTATCGGCCTGTAAGTCTGTGCTGCTTTGCCTGGCTAGCATTAGCTAGATGCTAAGCGCTAACTCTCTCAGAGGTGAGTTTTATCAGCCTGTAATCTGCTTGTTTACCGTGTTAAAACAAGCTACGGGGGACGAATCGCTAGCTAATATCTCACTGTCTTACCAGAACACGCAGGATTACTCAGTGTAACGCTGTCGTTTAAGTTTGGGTTAACTTTACTAGTTTAGGGGACTAGCTAGCGTGCTAGCGGATAGCTATGCTATGCAGTTTTCAGGAGAGGAATCTGTGTAGATTAATATCCAGCACTCGTTTGACTTTGAAAGAGCTAGATTTGTATACTGAGATGCTCCACCGGCAAGACACCCCCCCCTTGGGGGAAGGGAAACATGGCGCCACCCCTGTTCACTTTGATATAGGCACCCTTTCTAGTGTCACTTAACGCGCCTTATAATGCGATGCGCCCTATGTATGGAAAAATACCAGAAAATAGGCGTTCTTTGTGCGTCTTATAATAAGGTGCGCCTTATAGTCCGAAAAATACGGTACACAAATGACTTGCCTTTAGTATTGAATGAAGCCAGGCTACAGATGTATGCAGATGATACTACTCTTTATGCGTCAGCTACCACAGTTAATGATCTTTCTAATAGGTTGAATAAAGAACTAAAATCAGTAACAAGGTGGATCAGTGAAAATCAACTAATACTAAATATATAAATACACTGCTCAAAAAAATAAAGGGAACACTCAAATAACACATCCTAGATCTGAATGAATGAAATATTCTCATTGAATACTTTGTTCTGTACAAAGTTGAATGTGCTGACAACAAAATCACACAAAAATCATCAATGGAAATCAAATTTATTAACCAATGGAGGCCTGGATTTGGAGCCACACACAAAATTAAAGTGAAAAAACACACTACAGGCTGATCCAACTTTAATGTAATGTCCTTAAAACAAGTCAAAATGAGGCTCAGTATTGTGTGTGGCCTCCACGTGCCTGTATGACCTCCCTACAACGCCTGGGCATGCTCCTGATGAGGTGGCGGATGGTCTCCTGAGGGATCTCCTCCCAGACCTGGACTGTGCGGCCCTCCAAAGAAATGCCACCCCACACCATTACTGACCCACTGCCAAACCGGTCATGCTGAAGGATGTTGCAGGCAGCAGACCGCTCTCCACGGCGTCTCCAGACTCTGTCACGTCTGTCATGTGCTCAGTGTGAACCTGCTTTCATCTGTGAAGAGCACAAGGCGCCAGTGGCGAATTTGCCAATCCTGGTGTTCTCTGGCAAATGCCAAGCGTCCTGCACGGTGTTGGGCTATGAGCACAACCCCCATCTGTGGACGTCGGGCCCTCATACCATCCTCATGGAGTCGGTTTCTAACCGTTTGTGCAGACACATGCACATTTGTGGCCTGCTGGAGGTCATTTTGCAGGGCTCTGGCAGTGCTCCTCCTGTTCCTTCTTGCACAAAGGCGGAGGTAGCGGTCCTGCTGCTGGGTTGTTGCCCTCCTACGGCCTCCTCCACGTCTCCTGGTGTACTGGCCTGTCTCCTGGTAGCGCCTCCAGCCTCTAGACACTACGCTGACAGACACAGCAAACCTTCTTGCCACAGCTCGCATTGATGTGCCATCCTGGATGAGCTGCACTACCTGAGCCACTTGTGTGGGTTGTAGAGTCCGTCTCATGCTACCACGAGTGTGAAAGCACCACCAACATTCAAAACTGACCAAAACATCAGCCAGACAGCATAGGTTCTGAGAAGTGGTCTGTGGTCCCCACCTGCAGAACCACTCCTTTATTGAGTGTGTCTTGCTAATTGCCAATAATTTCCACCTGTTGTCTATTCCATTTGCACAACAGCAGGTGAAATTGATTGTCAATCAGTGTTGCTTCCTAAGTGGACAGTTTAATTTCACAGAAGTTTGATTTACTTGGAGTTATATTGTGTTATTTGAGTGTTCCCTTTATTTTTTTTGAGCAGTGTATATTATATTTGGGCATAAATCAGTTGGATAAACAAAGTTAAATTTAAAAATACACGGAGAAACAACTAAACAAGTTCAAGATGTTAAATTATTAGGAGTTATAATAGACAATAAACTATTATGGGGAAAAGAAATTGAGAACATTGTAACAAAAATGGGAAGAATTTTATCAGTAATAAGAAGATGCGCACATTTTTTTTTACAAAGAAAACATTAAAAATAGTCATAAAATCCTTAGTTTTATCCAACCTAGATTACTGTGCAGCAGTGTGCTCAAACGCAGCAAAAAAAATTAACAACATTACAGATAAAGCAGAATAAGACAGCAAGAATGGCTTTACTGTCTCCATACAGAACAAACATAAATAAAATGCACAAGGAGCTAAAGTGGCTGAAGGTTGAAGATTTAAAGGTTTAAAACTAACCTTGTGGGACTCATAAAGAACACTATTGATCTAAAATATCCAGTGGGCCTTTATGATCAATTACAAAAAATAACACAGAGAGAAACTAATACTACCAGATACTCAACAAAACATTACTTTAAACCACCAAGAGCTAAAACCAATTCCATGTGTAAAACAGTAATTTATAGAGCCGTTAAAGAGTGGAACTGCTTACCTGATTCACTACTGAACACTAATAGCTAAACAAGGTCCAAAAAACGAATTAAAATACATTATCTAAAAGACATGGAGGATATATGAATATCTGTCCACATGCAGAATGTGAACTATAAGGGATAGATTTAAAATAGTAATGATCAGTCATACCAGTTATTCTATTAAAAAGTTTCTTAATCCTACTATCATTAATTTGTGTATGTATTGTCTATGAATTTGTGTACACATAGTATACAAATATATGTTGTACTTGTCTTTCTTTTTGTATTGATTGCTTATTGTGTTGTAAAATGTATTTATTAGTATAGAACTTTTATTGTTATGAGCATTTAACTGTGACGTGTGATTTATATTTATGTGTGAGATGTTAGCTGGACCTCAGGAAGAATAGCTGCTGTAGCAATAGCAGCTAATGAGGATCCAAATAAAACAATAAAACAACAATAAATAAAACTAAGGAACAGATGGCCAGATATTCTCCTTCAGGATTTTCTGGTAAACCAGTACTGGAATCAACAGAGGAACTGAAGCTTTTAAACTCTATATTTGCACTAATGTTTATACGGGTTCTGATTCTACTGGTTCTGTCATTCCCTCTTTAATCTCCCATCATATCTAACTGGTACACTCTCACTTTTATATTGCTCTATTGTCTTTTGTCTCTTGTCTCATATACTGTATGTCTATATGACCTTGTTTAGTGTTTATTTCATTCTTATATCATTTATAATTTGATTTAGTTGAATTTTAGTAAACTATCACTTTATGTTTTTTGGCTGTTACTTTGGGTAGGAGAGTAACAGAAGTATAATACTCTGGATTTCCTGTACATGTACTGTATTAACAATAAAACTAAAGCTACTTGACTACATGTGATGTGCATGTTCTCTAATTGTGTGTATTTCCGATACTCTGTAAGGACTGGGAGAAATCATTTTACAGGTTCCAACACTTTCATTACTGTATTTGAGTATTGTTGCTCTAGTGATGTGTAGTTAAAGGATTCATCAAAATTTCAGACACTGAAACATTTCAGCCAAAACTAAAAGTTTTCCACCTAAACCCATAAAGCACTTCCTTCTTTTAATGTGAAATGTAAATAAAGAGATTGATAAAAAATCGAGCAAATTAAAAGCTAAACACAGCTTCCTCTAAAAC
Source organism: Astyanax mexicanus (assembly GCF_023375975.1). Classification (NCBI taxonomy): domain Eukaryota; kingdom Metazoa; phylum Chordata; class Actinopteri; order Characiformes; family Acestrorhamphidae; genus Astyanax; species Astyanax mexicanus. The sequence goes on from NC_064408.1 coordinate 126,117,340, forward strand.
AGGGATTCTTTTACAACATGAAAAAACTCCTGAAAATCTGCTGCATTTCTGTCTAGTAAAATTCAAATGTATGAGCTTCAACAAGATTGAAAAATTAAACTCAAAATGAAAATATTTTATAAGAATAAAACTATTTAAAGATAAATATTGATCCTACCTTTCTATTTCCCGTGTTGTAACGCAGTGTCTCTTTCTAAGAGTATGTCTGAGGTGTGATCAGATTACAGGAAGTGTCACATGAGCTGGTTAGACTGCTTTCAGATTGGTTAGTCAGATTTTAGAATGTTTTCAGGTGTGTCTCAGGTGTGTCTTCATATGATCACAAAACAACACAGCATAGTCTCCATCTAGTGGCCAGTTATCAGAGAAATCTAGATATAAATGATCTACAATGTTTTTAAAAAGTTCCTGAAAAGATCGACAGTAATGTTCCAGAAACATCCTGAAAACGTGTAACATAATAATGATTTACATCACAATATAAACCATTAACCCAGAGTAAAAACTAACAAAAACTAATATTATAACTAATATAATCTAAAATAACTTTCTTAATACCTAAATACAATAAATAAATACAATAAAATAAAAACCATGATAAAAAAATGATACTTTTAGTTTGATTTCACATTGATAAACAATATTTAATGAAAGTGTCATTAAGCCTTTTACAAACAAAACAATTAAGCATTTATTTAAATAGAATTTAATACACTGCTCGAAAAATGAAGGGAACAGTAAAATAACACATCCTAGATCTCAATTAATAAAATGTTCCAGTTGAAAATCTTTACTTATTACATAGTGGAATGTGTTGAGAACAAAGTAACACAAAAATGAGTTAAAATGAGGCTCAGCAGTGGGTGTGGCCTCCATGTGCCTGTATGACCTCCCTACTAGGGGTGTGCCATATCGTATCGTACGTGATAATATCACCAACATTTTTGAATATGGTGAACGATATTTTACCCTGAAATATGGAGCCATATCACCCACCCCTAATTATCACATCAGGGTTCTACTTTTTTACTGTTTTTAGTAAAAGAAATAAAATCACACTGTTCTCCTTTCCAATTCTATATCTACTGGAGACAGATTATATCTGTATGGAGATATTTGGAGTGCATTATGAGGATCATGACATTCTGGATCATTGACTTCTGTTACAAATCTGGTAAAATGATTGTGTTTTTTAATATCTCAGTTAGGGGTGTGTCATCATATATCATATCGTACGCAATAATAAAACTTAATTTTTTTTTAATTCAGTGTTTTGTCATATCGTCAAGAGTATCGTTATCTTCAAAATACCATGAAATGTGGTGATATTATTTTAGGGTCATTATTTTAGGGTACAACTCCCTACAACACCTGGGCCGCTCCTGAAGCAGATGTTCTCCTGAAGAATCTCCTCCCAGACCTGGATTAAAGCGTCAGTAACTGCTGGACAGTCTGTGCTGCAGTGTGGAGTTGGTGGATGATGTTCCAGATGTGGGGAACGGGGGGGTCAGTCCAGAGCTTCAATGCCTTCATCATGCAGGAACTGCTGACACACTTCAGCTACATGAGGTCCTGCACTGTCCTGCATCAGGAGGAACCCAGGACCCACTGCACCAGCATACGGCACTCAGGCTACATCTGGAGAGCACATGGAGGTCTGTACTGCCCTCCAAAGAAATGCCTCCCCACACCATTACTGACCCACTGCAAACCGGTCATGCTGGAGGATGTAGCAGCAGCAGCAGAACGTTCTCCACGGCGTCTCCAGACTCTCTCACGTCTGTCACGTGTGCTCAGTGTGAACCTGCTCTCATCCGTGAAGATCACAGGGCATTAATGGTGAATCTGCCCATCTTGGTGTTCTCTGGAAAATGCCGAGCGTCCTGCACGGTGTTGGGCTGTGAGCACAAGCCCCATCTGTGGACGTCGGGACCTAACTCCACCCTCATGGAGTCTGTTTCTGACAGTTTGAGCAGAAACATGGATATTAGTGTCCTGCTGGAGGTCGTTTTGCAGGACTCTTGCACTGCTCCTCCTGTTCCTCCTTGCACAAAGGAGGAGCGAGCGGCCCTTCTGCTGTTGCCCTCCTACAGCCTCGTCCACGTCTCCTGGTGTACTGGCCTCTCTCCTGGTGTACTGGCCTGTCTCCTGATGTACTGTCCTGTCTCCTGGTGTACTGCCCTGTCTCCTGATGTACTGCCTGTCTCCTGGTGTACTGCCTGTCTCCTGGTGTACTGCCTGTCTGCTGGTGTACTGGCCTGTCGCCTGGTGTACTGGCCTGTCTGCTGGTGTACTGGCCTTTCTCCTGGTGTACTGCCTGTCTGCTGGTGTACTGGACTGTCTCCTGGTGTACTGGCCTGTCTGCTGGTGTACTGGCCTTTCTCCTGGTGTACTGCCTGTCTCCTGGTGTACTGTCCTGTCTTCTGGTGTACTGGCCTGTCTCCTGGTGTACTGTCCTGTCTCCTGGTGTACTGGTCTGTCTCCTGGTGTACTGGCCTGTCTCCTGGTGTACTGCCTGTCTGCTGGTGTACTGGCCTGTCGCCTGGTGTACTGGCCTGTCTGCTGGTGTACTGGCCTTTCTCCTGGTGTACTGCCTGTCTGCTGGTGTACTGGACTGTCTCCTGGTGTACTGGCCTGTCTGCTGGTGTACTGGCCTTTCTCCTGGTGTACTGCCTGTCTCCTGGTGTACTGTCCTGTCTTCTGGTGTACTGGCCTGTCTCCTGGTGTACTGTCCTGTCTCCTGGTGTACTGGTCTGTCTCCTGGTGTACTGGCCTGTCTCCTGGTGTACTGCCTGTCTCCTGGTGTACTGCCTGTCTCCTGATGTACTGGCCTGTCTCCTGATGTACTGGCCTGTCTCCTGGTGTACTGTCCTGTCTCCTGGTGTACTGTCCTGTCTCTGTTGATTTGGAGGAATGGTGTAAGGCCGGATAGGATTCATTTGTTTGCGTTTGCACTCGTTTCTCTCTGTTTCTTCGGGTCGGCGACTTTTTACTTTTGTTGTACTTTAGTACTGTTTGTACTTTAAAGCGTAAAAAACAGCCAGAATATGTTTAAATGCTCAATAAAAACATACAATGTCTAGATTTCACTCCGTTTTCCGCTCCGAGTTCAGCTGATCTAGTGGATTGCCATTCCGTTTATATAATTATTATTCTGTTCAGACTTCAGTAAGTATGGTTTGTTGTGATTGTCTAGTCTAACCACACCCACTAAATTGGGTAAATACATGTGTAATGTTTGAAATATTTGTTGCTAATATAAATAAACGTCATTACATGGAACAGCAGTTAGTCTGTGGTATTATTTTATATGAACTTTGCTACTAAAATGACACCTTGAAAAATGTTCCCCGCTTTATTGAGGTTCTAGAGCATGTACTACTTTTGCAGTACTAATGTGTCTTATTTTATCGTTTTTATACATACAGTTTTTACAGCAGAAAACAGAGTTAAACTGGAGTGGATTTATTGTACAGGGCCATCTAAAAAATATATATATATCTTTGAAAAGTTACTTTATTTCAGTAATTCAGTTAAAAATATGAAACTCATATCTTATATAGATGTATTAAACACAGAGTGATCTATTTAAGCTTTTATTTATTTTATTGTTGATGATTATGGTTTACAGCCAATGAAAACCCAAAAATCAGTGTATCAGAAAATTAGAATATTATATAAGACCAACTGGTACTTTCTGCAGTGTGGGCAGTGTGCCAAGTCCTGCTGAAAAATGAAATCTGCATCTCCATAAAAGTTGTTATCAGCAGAGGGAAGCTGTAAGATATGAAGTGCTGTAAGATTTTGTGGGAAAACAAAACTGCACTGACTTTAGACTTGATAATAAAACACAGTGGATCAACACCAGCAGATGACAGACATGACTCTCCAAACCATCACTGATCATCAGTAAATTTTACATTTCATTTTAAGTAAATCAAGGGAGCAGAGTCTGCAGGAAGAGTGGAGAAACACACAGTCCAAACTGCTCGAGGTCTAGTGTGAAGTTTCCACCAATCAGTGATGGTTTGGAGAGTCATGTCTGTCATCTGCTGGTGTTGATCCACTGTGTTTTATTATCAAGTCTAAAGTCAGTGCAGTTTTGTTTTCTCACAAAATTATCTATATAATATATGAGTTTCACATTTTGAACTGAATTACTGAAATAAAGTAACTTTTCAAAGATATTCTATTTTTTTTTTAGATGGCCCTGTACAGTAATGATGCTAATAAACTATATCCCTGTTACCATTTCACGAAGTAACTTTAAAACTTTACACTGAAAACACAGGGGGAACATATTTAACCAGAGTCTGGGAAAAGTGGTTCCCCTATTGTTTAATAAAGCCATGTTGTGACAAGTCTGAAAATAATGTCTTTACTCCAAATATTACTTGTAAAAATAATGTATTTTTTCAACAGACTTCAGTTAAATGTTACCTTGTGTTTTCAGTGTAAAAGTGGTGCAGATAGTTTTAAAGTTTCTGGGTGAAATGGCAAAAGAGGATGGGTTATTACCATCATTACTGTACATTACATCCACTACAGCTTCATTAAAAAGAAAATGATTAAAATAAAAGCTTTTTTGTTGTTTTTTGTTTATTATGGGGGGCGCCATAGTAAACAAAACTTTAATTATTAAAAAAAAAACATTAAATCTACACAGATTTCTCTCCTGAAAACTGTTTATCTGGGTGAGTAAAGCACTTCTGTTTATTTACAGTAAGCTTAGATTTACACATCTGTGACTGAAACAGCCGGTAATGCAGACTTTACAGCGCAGCTACAAACAGAGCAGCAATGGAACTATCCGCATCACAGCAGTGCCAATATGACACGTTATAGCACTTCTCTCAGAGCCAATAGAAATAGAGCACATCACGCCCCTCGTGGGGAAAACATTCTGCTCAGTTTTAAAAGAAGTGAATGAGAATTTGGGGGTCAGCGAATTTTTAAACATATTTAATATAAAAAGTAAAAAGCAACTTATTTTCATATCCTTCCTCCTGAATAAAAGATCAGATATTTATATAATCTAAATATGATTGGACTCCCTCAGTGTCCGATTTCTGCCCCAAAATCAGTGTGGAATAATGAGCTAGAGAGTGAAGAGCCAGAATCACTTATTTACACTGGTACCATCATTACCTCACCCAGATACCAGACAGAATAACCAGTTACCTAATGTTTAGTAACACTAGACAGATGGTCATAATGTTTTAGCTTAATTTTATAAGCGCATTTATATAAGATGTAGTTCATCCCAAGGACATTAGATGGAGACAGTGCACCTTTCTCTAATTTACCGAGAAGAGTTTACAAATCTATAATTCTTATTATTTCAGCTTTATTATCACACTGTGTAAAGTTAAATTAAATATTAACATTTTTTCCTGATTAATACAAAAGGTAATATTCATACTACCAGACGTAATTATATCTACCCAATATAATTTATTATACTTCCAGAACTGAATACACAGGGTGTGTTAATAGTGCAGAATGTTTTTTATGTTAAAGTTTAAAATATATAATATATGCATTATATACATATAAGTATATAGTTGAGGTACTGATCTTACTCTGGAAAACTCTTGTTCTAATCGAAGCTCAGTCTGAACTCAGTTTTATCAGTTAAAGCACAGCTGATAGATGATATGGAAAAAGGAAAATGAAATCATTCATAATTAAATCGTTAAATGTGCATTAAATGTGTTTCAGTTGATCTGATTGTGGTATAATTTGTCCTGTTTATTCTACGTTTAATTGTGGGTCAGGTGAACTGATAATAGTGGTACTAATAATATGGAAGAGTGCTGTACTGGAGCATATAAAAATTATTATGTATTTTATTCAAAGAGATAATAACAGTTTTAATAAGATACACCCAAAGTAGCAATAGAGATGAAGATTGTGATCACTAATATTCTCTTTAAGAGCTCTGAAGGTGGTTGTTTTTGCGATTGATAGTAGAAAAACTTTTAAACAAGACTGGCTGATTAACTACATCTGTGGTTTTATTTATTTATGTTTGATAAATTATTTTTTTTATATAATTGTTTTAAGATTTATATATAATATTTTATTATTTAAATAACAAACACCACACTAACAATGTTAACAATTCGATAACTTACTGTGGATGATGTGTACATGTTAAATGCTGGAATCTGGGGGAAAAACACATTTACTTAATCAATAACTCATAAAGACTCATAAATCAGTTTTATCTATTATACAGCACTAAAGCATAGTTATCTTCATCAACTTGAACAATATCATAGTATTAAATATGAGTATTTTTAAGTCAATACCTGCATGCAATAGTCTGAATTATATTATATATCATATCACTATTTAATATTAAACAATATCTGCCTATTATTTCTGACCGAGAGAGTCTGGACAGAAAAGAACAATTTCATTAAAAGAAAAAGTCTTTAATGTTTGAGGTAAATATAAGGATTTTACTGTTTGGTTCTCTTTAAATGTATCAGATTCTTACTCTCGCCCAAGAACTGACTGTTCACTCGCTGCCTAATATAACTATCCACCGCTCAACAGGAGCAAAGGTAATTTATTATTTAAAGTTATTCACATCATCTAACAGTGGTTTTAATGGTTTAATGTAATATTAAACCAACACTTTCCTCAGCTGTATATTGCATTTTCACAAAATATAACACGAATATTGAACTACTTAAGTAATTCAGAGCATGAGCCATTTCAGTAACAGACTTACTGTAAATTACTGTCAGTAAAATAAAACATACATATTCTTCATTTAGCTCTGAAATAGCTGAAAATCTGCATTTATTCACAGAGAACTGCAGATAAATAAATGATAGGAAAGATCCTGTCCATGAAGAGAACCATCAATAACAGTGTTTACTGTTCACTGAAAACCAGCAGTAGAATAACAGTATTTTATTATTTAATTAGTTTAAACACTATTACATCAGAATTTAGCATAAAATATAATCAACAGGAAGGTTTAAGGAGTTTCCAGCGTAAACTCTCTGGAATCTCCGGCTGATGGAGGAGAAATATTAGTTTAAAAATCTGTTAAACTGGCTCTTAAACTGAGGTAAATTTGGAGGATAACTTACTGTACTGTACTTTACTGGGGTAAATTAATTAAAATAACAGATAGCAGTGAGAAGAACAGTGAGAATAGTGGTAATTAGTTTAATCTAAACACTTAAAACTCTTCTTATTCAGGTACAGCAGCTAATAAATGCTCTTTCTCCTCAGAAACTTCAGCAGCGTTTAGCTACAGCCAGTAATTTACCCGCTTCTGAACTTAAACTGCGCCTAAAACCAGCATTTAATTAGTCTAGATTAGTCTAAACTTCTTTAATCTCATCAACTTACCCATAAATTATTAGTGTTTCCTCCGTTTATTAAACAGTTTAAGAGAAACGGGGCTAATTCACTGCTAACTCTGTTAGCTGCTAACAGGCTAATGTGACAGGAATCTGACAGGAGAGCGTCTCGCGCCGAATCACAGCGCGCATAAAGAGCGCGTGGGGGCAGCGCTAATATAAACTACTGCTTTAAAACCACTGAAACTTACATAAAATCACCTAAAATCACCTGAAATAACCTGAACTCACCCAAAAACTCACATAAAATCGCCTGAACTCACCTGTCTCGCTGCTTCTAGAAACACCCAGGAGGAGTACTGATCTACAAACGCTGAAATAACCGAGTTATTAATGATCAAACTCGCTGATCCTTCCGCCGGGAAATGTAGTGCACTGATTTAAGTGCAATATTAAATCCAAAACCTGTAATCTGTGTGTTAGTGCCAGAATTATACCCTTTAATTATTTAGCTAAAGTAAATTGGTTTACAAAATATGTTTTTATTAAATAGAAAAATAAATGATATTATTGTGGTGTCGATTAATGTTATATAAAAGAACCCAACACGAAAATGATCATATATAGCCATTAATAATGGACTTGTAATGCACTAAGACACGATTACAGGTTTTGGATTTTGTATTGTAACGAAAACATAAAAATATTAAGGATTTCAGAAGAAATTATAATATTATATACTATTTAATTTCATCTATTTGAGATGTATTTTTATTTTTAAAAAGACACGTAAAATAATGTTTAATTTATCCATATAAGCAAACTATGTCTATTAGGATTTTGTTTTGTATATTTTAAAAGATAAATAAATTAATCAATTAAGTTTAAAAATTACTACTGATACTACTCACTACTACGAATATTAGCTTTAACAACAAACATAATACTACTAATGCACTAATATTAAACATGTTTAATAATTCTCAGATCTCACCATTCAAGATGAATTAACACTTACCCTCAAATCATACACAGAAGGGGCGCAGAGTGGTCCAGTGGTCTAAAGCGCTGCCACTATTAGCAGGAGGTTGCAGGTTTGAACCCCAGTTCATGCAGCTTTGCCATCAAACTGCCGGCGTTCCCTCTGGGTGGGTACAGTAGATGGCGCTCTCTCCACCATCACTCCTAGGGTGATGTCTGCAGCACAGGGCGTCTGTGAGCTGATGTATCGGAATTGAGTCGGTGCACTTTCCTCCGAGCGCGCTGGCTGCTCAGTGGCTTCAGCATGTGCTAGTCTTCACTCTCCTGGTGTGTTGGGGCATCACTAGTGATAGGGGGAGTAATTGGCCATGTAATTTTGGGAGAAAATGCAAACATAAGAAATAAAATTATTAAAAAAAAAAAAATCATACACAGAAAATTCACCTGACTACCTGATCACTCATGCCAAATTCTCAAACACTAGAGGTCCCAAGCCTACGTTAGCCACAGACCTCCTCACAAATCTTCTTGCTGTAGTCGAACTTCTGATTAAACTTTTGGGACTTCAGTTTCACACTTTTCCTGCAAAACTGCCCCAAACTCCAGCCGAAATCCTCTGAGTTCATTCCTTTCCTTCTCATTCCAGACCAAGGAAATGGGAAATACTAGCAAAATTACAGAAGATACAGCCAATCAGCTTCTGTTCCAATACTTTTTAATATTATAATAATCTGATCTTCTGTATGATTAGAGCAAGTTAACAAGTTGAGTAATACGGTTAATGTTTGAAAGTGAAATATATTTATATTTATATATGATTTAATGTATATTATTTTTGTAGGTATGTGACTATAAATATTTTACATTTAAAATGTTGTTCTAGGAATCAGGTCATAAAACATTTGAATAGATATGTTATAGTTTGAACAGAGCTGTAGATGTAAAAACACAGTTTTTAAAGGATCTAGTTTTATATCCAACGCTAATCCAGCACACCTACTGTAGCTCCATTCAATACATGAGATTAAAAACACACATTCACACACTGTCCTGTAGAGATGATCTCAGGATGTACTGAGAGACTTTATGAGTTAAAGTAAGAAACTGATAAAGTGCTGTAAGGAACTTTACACAGACTTTTGGGTTTAATATATTCACTCATTTTATTGTTTTATTTTTGCTACATCTTTTTCCTTTCTAATCTGTTCCTGCTGTAACACTAGCTATATGTTTCCCACTGTGGGATTAAACAGATGATCTGATATTACAGTTTTTTTACAACTGTTTACACACATTTTCCAAGCTCTGTGTCTATTTTTCAAAACTCTACACACAAAACCCACAATTGCTCACACAAAATGCCTCAAATCTCCAGCAAAATGACACACAACATTCAAAATGTCATCAACACATCTCAAAAGCAAGCACTGACCTCACACTGCCAACACCTTTATCATAATATGACATTTTGGATTCATGGTGTGCACACTGTTGATCAAAACCTAAAGCTCTTCTTTCATTCAGGGATTCTGTGTTTATTTCCATACAGAAGTGCAGAGAGAAGGTGAAATACTCACAACACACACAAACAGTTTTCAAACCCTAAATATTTATTTTTTCCAAATCAATGTTCGGATTATGGCTGCCACCGTGAATCGGACCCACAGTCCAGCCTCTCTCATGGTCAACCCATGATTGATCACATGATCAACCAATGTAACCCTAATCTCATCTGAGACAGCTCTCCTTGCTTCCCTTCTTTGCCTTTGTCCTCTTCCCAGTCCAACTCGTCCTCTTCCTCCCCTTCCAACTCCTCCTCCTCGAACCCGAACTCCTCGTGGACGTCCTCTGCCTCTACCAACTCTCCCGGCTCTCACTTTGTTGTCATTCATGGTTCAAAACAGACATCTTGACATTTAACCTATTTATAGACCTATGCTTAGCCAATGATTCGTTGGTGTTCAATACAGTAATGAGTGTTTACACATGTGAGGGGTGGGAGTGAAGCACTGGTGATTTAGTGTGGTTGTGTTTGAAAGATGAAATCAAGTAACTTCCTGTTTGATCTTTGTGTGTTAGGTAGAAACTTGTGTGTAGAGTTTTGCAAAATGTGTGTTTGGAAATTGAAAACTGAGTCAGACACTGAGAATTAGTGTGTGGTTTTGCAGATTTGGTGTGGGGTTATGGTGTTTGAAGGGCATGTTTAGAGAATTGTGTGACAAGCAAAGATTTAGTGTGTAAACAGTTGAAAAAAGCTGTAATGAGTTAATCTGTATCAGTAACTTTAGCTTTACAGATCAGCAGTGGAGTCTTTTAGTGCACTGCCGAGTTAAACACACTATCAGCTCATGAAATAACATCAGTATTAAAACGCTGATCTCTGCATGGAGATCTGTGAGACTCTGCAGAAGCTGAAAGATTAGTGGTGTTTTTACCGGAGATGGAGTCGCTCCACACGGTTTACACGTTATCTTATTTTTCGACGTCAGAGGAGAAATATATCACCTCTCTCTCTCTCTCTCTCTCTCTCTCTCTCTCTCTCTCTCTCTCCCTGCTGAACACTGTGGAGTTAACTTCCAGTCGAGCTCCGTAAGTAACGACAGGTTAATTCCCGGTTTTTGTATTTAACCGCACTGCGCTGCTGCAGGAGAGACGGGTACTGATTGGATGACTACCCCGCTTGTCCCGCCTCTCGACCTTCGCTAAAGTAAGCAGTGATTGGATCTCCTCCTTACTTGTCACTACCTTTTTACAGAACTAAATCAGTTCTGATTGGATTTCGTCCCTGACAAACATTTTCGTCTCATTTTTATTTTTTTAATACTGTTTTTATTTAGTTATCGTCTCGTTTTTGTCTTGAAAAAAAGCTTAGTTGATGAAGACTATGACGAAAATTATTCCTCAACGAAATGAACACTGATTCTAAAGCAGTGATTGGTCGATCTCCTCTGATTTACTCTCTTAGATCTCTGAGATCATCACCCCACAATTTGCTGGCTGGATCTCAGACTCTTCTTAATTCTAAAGGGGAACTCTGGTGTGAAATTAAATAATACAGCGCTTTTAGCCAAAGCTCCCAACAGGCCACAATGCTAGGAGCATAAAGTTACCTGTGGAAAGAAATCACTATTTTTACACCATTAATAAGCCTAAAGTTGTTTCACACTTCATGAGTAGAATTCAGAGAGCCCTGATGTTTAAAAAAATAGGCACAGAGAAATTTTAAAGTGATCAGAAAGTTTACTAACTGTGATTTTTAGTGTTGATAATGCTGAGTTCCCTTTCACTCACAGGGTCTCGCATCACTAATCTACTCATCAATGATGTTCATAAACATCAGGACCTCAGAGCATCTAAGAGCTGTGTGGAAGGAAGAACCTGGATTAGAACTTTCAGAAGAAGAGTGGAATCATGCACTGTGAAAAGGTCCATCACTGTTTACATTTCAGTAGAAACAGAACAGCTTACTTTTATCTAAGTGTTGATAATCTTGTAATAGGTGTTGTTATAAAGCTCTATGAAATTAGAACATGTATGTTTGGAAAGTCCTGTGTTTATCCCTGTATTCAGTCATTTTATTTACTTTTAGTTATTTCTTCTTCTTTATGTAATTGTGTAAAATTCATGCATTGTATTGTTGCATGTATTTGTAAATTCAGACCTGAAAATGTATAAATCAAGTAAAAAAAAAGACTCAGGACTCAAATACTGCAACTCAAATACTTTATTAAATACATAGGGGTACAGTGGGTTCTCTAAACGAGCAGATTCAACACCAGTAAACAGCAGCCAGAGAAAATCAACATACCATAAACGATATATATATATAGTACATATTACAATATATATATATATATATATATATATATATATATATATATATATATATATATATATATACTAGGGGTGTCACGATGGAAATGATGTCATGGTCTCGAGCCTCGAAGTGAAAAAGAGGATGGACGATCCCTCCCTCTAAGCTACGCTAATGGTGCAGCACACTGTAGCCGACGCCGCGGACATTGTGACTGCTGAAAGAGCAGCTCTTTCTCCAGAGAATATGAACATTCTCATCTTCTTAAAGAAAAACTTTAAAAATACATAAAAATAACAGACAGTTTGTCTAGCCTCAAATATGTTAATAGTTTTGGTACCTTAAGGAGCATCTTTCTCTCAGATAAAGTTAATAATATATCTTTATTAAAGAAAAAGTCTTAAAGTCTTATTTTTCATGTTTAACTGTTATAGTAGGATAGAGTTCAGTTTGTTAAGGCTCTAATTGTTCTAATATTTTGTACATGACTGTTCCTGTATTTTTTTATTATTTATTTTGTTATGTTGCACATTGCTGTTTTAATAGTGCACACTGCTGCTTCCAAAAAAAAACACTACATGGTATTACATATATATCTTAATTAAATTATTTAAATTTGACCATTAGTGCCTAATGTGGTGTATTACAGATCACTTGTATCACTTTGCATCACTTATATCAAGCTCACCTTTTGAAATAAGATATTGTAAATTTGATGAATCAAACCAATGACTGACCATAGACTAATCTAAAACTGACATAGACCTGTCTGCTGTAAAAAAAAAAACAAAGAAAATGGAGAATCAAATCGAATCGTGACCCTAAAATCAGAAATAAAATGGAATCGAGGATTTAGAGAATTGTGATATATATAGTACAATAATCACTAACAGTGTGCTGAATGATAAAGGAATAAGGACTTTTTTGTGATTATATATATTTATTATTGAAAGAATGTAAAATACAGTTTATCATATACAGATAAAGAATAGATGAAACAAAGGGGTTAAAAAATTAAGAAGAGTAAAAGAGAAAAACAAAAAAACAAAAAGTGACATTTAAAATTTAACCCACAGCAATGGTGACATCACACACACACACACACTCACTATACACACACACACACACACTACACACACTATACACACACACACACACACACTCACTATACACACACACACACACACTCACTATACACACACACACACACTCACTCACTATACACACACACACACACACACACACACACTCACACTCACTATACACACACACACACACACTCACTATACACACACACACACACTCACTACACACACACACACACACACACACACACTCACTACACACACACACACACACACACACTCACTATACACACACACACACACACTCACTATACACACACACACACACACTCACTCACTATACACACACACACACACACTCACTATACACACACACACACACACTCACTATACACACACACACACACACACACACACACTCACACTCACTATACACACACACACACACACTCACTATACACACACACACACACACACACACACACACACTCACTATACACACACACACACACACTCACTATACACACACACACACACACTCACTCACTATACACACACACACACACACTCACTATACACACACACACACACACTCACTATACACACACACACACACACACACACACACACACTCACTATACACACACACACACTCACTACACACACACACACACACTCACTACACACACACACACACACACACACACACACTCACTCACTATACACACACACATACACACACACACACTCACTCACTATACACACACACACACACACACACTCACTATACACACACACACACATACGAACACTATACACACACACTCACTATACACACACACACACTATACACACACACACACACTATACACACACACACACTATACACACACACACACACTCACTCACTATACACACACACACACACACACACTCACTCACTATACACACACACACACACACACACTCACTATATACACACACACACACACACTCACACACTATACACACACACACACTCACTATACACACACACACACACACTCACTATACACACACACACACTCACTATACACACACACACACACACACACTCACACACTATACACAAACACACACACACACACACACTCACTATACACACACACACACACACACTCACTATACACACACACACACACACACACACACTCACTACACACACACACACACACACACACACTCACTCACTACACACACACACACACACACACTCACTCACTATACACACACACACACACACACACTCACTATACACACACACACACACACACTATACACACACACACACTATACACACACACACACTCACTATACACACACACACACTCACTCACTATACACACACACACACACACACACACACTCACTATATACACACACACACACACTCACACACTATACACACACACACACACTCACTATACACACACTCTGTTACACACAGGGTTATTCTATTTTACACAGAGTCACTGAGGAGCCAGAACCAACCCAAATCCCTGCATAGAGGGGCTGAGTGAAGGTGGTGTAGAGTGTGTGTAAGTGTGTGAGAGTGTGTGAGGGTGTGTGTGAGTGTGTGTGTAAGTGTGTGAGAGTGTGTGAGGGTGTGTGTGAGGGTGTGTGTAAGTGTGTGAGAGTGTGTGAGGGTGTATCAGTGGAGACTCTGTAGAAGGACAGAGTGCCGGCGGGACAGTCCACATACACTCCTACTCTCCTACAGCCGGAGGGAGGAGGGGGGAGTTCAGTGGTGTTTTTATTGTGTTGAACAGTGTATCTGTTATCAGAGCAGTACAGTCTCCAGGAGTTTATATTCACTCCAAACAGACAGTCTGATTCTCCTCCTTTCCTGCTGATGGTTTTATAACTCAGAGCTACATCAACTCCTCTCCTCCCGCTCCACTCAGCCTCCCAGTAACAGCGTCCAGTAACTCCCTCTCTACTCAGAACCTGCGGACACCAATCAAATCTCTCTGGATGATCAGGATACGACTGCCGCTCCTCTCCACACTCCACCCTCCTGTTCTCCTCACTCAGAGAGAGATAACGGTTTAGTGTGTTTGGATCCAGTGTGAAATCACAGCCGTCTGAACACAAGAACACAAGAACACACATTACACACACACTACACACACATTACACACACTACACACACACATTACACACACACTACACACACATTACACACACTACACACATTACACACACATTACACACACTACACACATTACACACACTACACACACATTACACACACTACACACATTACACACACACACATTACACACACTACACACACACATTACACACACTACACACTCACATACACACACTACACACACTACACACACACATTACACACTCACACTACACACTACTCACACTACACACACTACACACTCACACTACACACACTACACTCACACTACACACACTACACACACACACACACATTACACACACTACACACACATTACACACACTACACACATTACACACACACATTACACACACATTACACACACATTACACACACTACACACATTACACACACATTACACACACATTACACACACTACACACATTACACACACACACACACACATTACACACACACTACACACACATTACACACACTACACACATTACACACACATACTACACACACATTAAACACACACTTTACACACACACACACAGTGTGTGTAATGTGAGTGTGTAGTGTGTATGTGAGTGTGTAGTGTGTAATGTGTTTGATGTCTGTAGTGTGTGTGTAATGTGTGTGTAATGTGTGTGTAGTGTGTAATGTGTGTGTAGTGTGTAGTGTGTGTAGTGTGTATGTGTAGTGTGTGTGTGTAGTGTGTGTAGTGTGAGTAGTGTGAGTGTGTGTAGTGTGTGTATGTGAGTGTGTAGTGTGAGTGTGTAGTGTGTGTAGTGTGTGTATGTGAGTGTGTAGTGTGTGTATGTGAGTGTGTAGTGTGTGTAGTGTGTGTATGTGAGTGTGTAGTGTGTGTAATGTGTGTGAGTGTGTAGTGTGTGTAGTGTGTATGTGTAGTGTGTAGTGTGTGTAGTGTGTATGTGTAGTGTGTAGTGTGTGTAGTGTGTAGTGTGTGTAGTGTGTATGTGTAGTGTGTGTAGTGTGAGTGTGTAGTGTGTGTAGTGTGTATGTGTAGTGTGTGTAGTCTGTAGTGTGTAGTGTGTAGTGTGTGTAGTGTGTATGTGTAGTGTGTAGTGTGTGTAGTGTGTAGTGTGTATGTGTAGTGTGTGTAGTGTGAGTGTGTAGTGTGTGTAGTGTGTATGTGTAGTGTGTGTAGTCTGTAGTGTGTAGTGTGTGTAGTGTGAGTGTGTAGTGTGTGTAGTGTGTAGTGTGTGTAGTGTGAGTGTGTAGTGTGTGTAGTGTGTGTATGTGAGTGTGTAGTGTGTGTAATGTGTGTGAGTGTGTAGTGTGTGTAGTGTGTATGTGTAGTGTGTAGTGTGTGTAGTGTGTATGTGTAGTGTGTAATGTGTGTGAGTGTGTAGTGTGTGTAGTGTGTATGTGTAGTGTGTGTAGTGTGAGTGTGTAGTGTGTATGTGTAGTGTGTGTAGTCTGTAGTGTGTAGTGTGTAGTGTGTGTAGTGTGTAGTGTGTGTAGTGTGTAGTGTGTGTAGTGTGAGTGTGTAGTGTGTGTATGTGAGTGTGTAGTGTGTGTAGTGTGTGTATGTGAGTGTGTAGTGTGTGTATGTGAGTGTGTAGTGTGTGTATGTGTAGTGTGTGTAGTGTGTGTATGTGAGTGTGTAGTGTGTTTAGTGTGTGTATGTGAGTGTGTTGTGTGTGTATGTGAGTGTGTAGTGTGTGTATGTGAGTGTGTAGTGTGTGTAGTGTGTGTATGTGAGTGTGTAGTGTGTGTATGTGAGTGTGTAGTGTGTGTAATGTGTGTGTAGTGTGTAGTGTGTGTATGTGAGTGTGTAGTGTGTATGTGAGTGTGTAGTGTGTGTATGTGAGTGTGTAGTGTGTGTAGTGTGTGTATGTGAGTGTGTACTGTGTGTACTGTGTGTAGTGTGTGTATGTGAGTGTGTAGTGTGTGTATGTGTAGTGTGTAGTGTGTGTATGTGTAGTGTGTACTGTGTGTAGTGTGAGTAGTGTGTATGTGTAGTGTGTGTAGTGTGTGTATGTGAGTGTGTAGTGTGTGTATGTGAGTGTGTAGTGTGTGTAGTGTGAGTGTGTAGTGTGTGTACGTGAGTGTGTAGTGTGTGTATGTGAGTGTGTGTGAGTGTGTAGTGTGTGTAGTGTGTGTATGTGAGTGTGTAGTGTGTGTAGTGTGTGTATGTGAGTGTGTACTGTGTGTACTGTGTGTAGTGTGTGTAGTGTGTGTATGTGAGTGTGTAGTGTGTGTAGTGTGAGTGTGTAGTGTGTAGTGTGTGTAGTGTGTGTAGTGTGAGTGTGTAGTGTGTGTAGTGTGTGTATGTGAGTGTGTATGTGAGTGTGTAGTGTGTGTATGTGAGTGTGTAGTGTGTGTATGTACTGTGTGTATGTGAGTGTGTAGTGTGTGTATGTGAGTGTGTAGTGTGTGTATGTGAGTGTGTACTGTGTGTATGTAGAGTGTGTAGTGTGTAGTGTGTGTATGTGAGTGTGTAGTGTGTGTAGTGTGTGTATGTGAGTGTGTAGTGTGTGTATGTGAGTGTGTACTGTGTGTATGTAGAGTGTGTAGTGTGTAGTGTGTGTATGTGAGTGTGTAGTGTGTGTAGTGTGTGTATGTGAGTGTGTAGTGTGTGTTGTGTGTGTATGTGAGTGTGTAGTGTGTGTTGTGTGTGTATGTGAGTGTGTAGTGTGTGTTGTGTGTGTATGTGAGTGTGTATGTGAGTGTGTAGTGTGTGTATGTGAGTGTGTACTGTGTGTAGTGTGTGTATGTGAGTGTGTAGTGTGTAGTGTGTGTAGTGTGTGTAGTGTGTGTATGTGAGTGTGTAGTGTGTGTATGTGAGTGTGTAGTGTGTGTATGTGAGTGTGTAGTGTGTAGTGTGTGTAGTGTGTGTAGTGTGTGTATGTGAGTGTGTAGTGTGTGTAGTGTGTGTATGTGAGTGTGTAGTGTGTATATGTGAGTGTGTAGTGTGTGTGTATGTGAGTGTGTAGTGTGTGTATGTGAGTGTGTAGTGTGTGTAGTGTGTGTATGTGAGTGTGTAGGGTGTGTATGTGAGTGTGTAGTGTGTGTATGTGAGTGTGTAGTGTGTGTAGTGTGTGTATGTGAGTGTGTAGTGTGTGTAGTGTGTGTAGTGTGTGTATGTGAGTGTGTAGTGTGTGTAGTGTGTAGTGTGTGTATGTGAGTGTGTACTGTGTGTAGTGTGTGTAGTGTGTGTATGTGAGTGTGTATTGTGTGTAAGTGAGTGTGTAGTGTGTGTATGTGAGTGTGTAGTGTGTGTAGTGTGTGTATGTTATTAATAAACATTGTTATTTAATAATAGGTCTTTGCTTCTTCAGTGTTGTAATGTTAATTTACATAATTCTGAACAGATTTCGCTCATTTAAAAAGCCTGAAAAAGTTTTTAAAGCTCAGTTTTAACTTTTTACTCATGAAGAAATGTGGGGTTTAAATCAGGCTCGGGTTCATAATGACAGTTTATGGGTCGGGCTGGATTCTTTGGGTCTGATCTTAACTCTAGCGTACACTGTGTGATTATTTTAATGGAGAGCGTTGTGGATAACTCACACTGCACGTTTGAATGGTTTGTTGTGTTTGAACAGCGACAGATGCAGCTGAAGCTCATTCTCACTCATTCTCTCTCTAATCGTACAGTTTTAGAAATAAAAAATCACATCGAGAAACTGAGTTCAGACAGAGATAAAACTCAGTTCAGTTCAATAAACCTAAGATGAGTTCATCAAATATTGTAGAAGATAAAGAAGAGGATGAGCTTTTGCTGATTCCATCATTTAAAAGTGAAATGTAATGTAATGTACGTATAGTGTGTGTGTGTGTGTGTGTTGTGTGTGTGTGTTGTGTGTGTGTGTAGTGTGTGTGTGAGTGTTGTGTGTGTGTGAGTGTAGTGTGTGTGAGTGTTGTGTGTGTGAGTGTTGTGTGTGTGTGAGAGAAAACTTACATTTCTTTAATCCAGGTTTGATTCTTATTTCGCCTCCACGTTCCATTCTAAACACACACACACACACACACACACACAGACACACACACACACACACACACACACACACACATACACACACACAGATCAGCAGGGTGTGAGAGTGAGAGTGAGTGAGAGTTTCTCTCTCTGGGTTTATATTAGTGAACATGGTGAAGGAATATGAAGTTCTGGATTTTCCTGATACACAATAATTAACGTTAATCCTTAAGAAGAAACACCCACTCCTTTATAACACCATTAACACAATTAGAGGAAACCAGAGCTTCAGATTTAAATTTTTATATCTAATAACAGATTCAATATGCTGTCACACTTTAGCTTGTTCTTTTATTCCCAGCCTCTAGGGGGCGTGAGGGAGAATTATAGGGTCTCTGTTTAGAACAGGTGAAGAAGTAAAGGCTGAACCATAAAGATCCAGCTACAAAGGAAACATGGAGTCTTCAACTTTTAACCAACAAACATGTGAACTTCACTTTACTCTAAACTCTGATGAGCTCAATCCATTTTATTAACACCTGAAACGCTGTGATTTATGAATAACGTACATTGAGGGTTCATCACGCTACAAACTCTGTAGTCCAGAACTTTAATCTTTACGTTCTGTCTATGGGCAAACCCTGATCCTGATTATTATTCCTAGTGTTGATCTGAAGCTGGATAATATGAGTTGCTTTCATCTTATAATATAATTTTAGTTTATAATACAAAATTCACAACAAAAGGCTGAATACACCACATCTGTATATGCACTGTGCACTTTATTATTAAAATATATTAATTTAACTGAGAAAATGTAGCTCATTCTAACACAGGGTAACACTGGACTCTCTTTTTTTATCTCTAACTGACCCTCATCACTCTATCTAACATCTGCAGCACACCTGAATCTTCCCCCTGAGTACTTCTTCAAACCTGAGTGTCTCCAGTGAGTAGTGTGGATCCTCCAGTCTGGCAGAAAGCAGCTTCTCTCCTGACTCTCCTGGGTGGTTGTAGGTCAGATCCAGCTCTTTCAGGTGGGAGGGGTTTGAATTAAGAGCTGAAGCCAGAGAAGAACAGCCTTTTTCTGTGATCATACACCCAGATAATCTAAAGAGAGAGAAAATTAGAGTAAGTTATTAACAGAGAGAGAAAGAGTGACAGAGGCAGACTGAGAGAGAGATTATACACTTCTGTATTAAACAGAAAACACAACAAACTACTCTAGTCTCTAGGAACACTGGAAAATGAGTCATGAATCCTCTTAAACTTTGTAAATATTGTAATTAGTAATATAATACAGGAAATTGTCAAATCCTGCACCTAACAGCTGGGGTTATGCATAGGGCTCAGCCAGGATCTACTACTCACTCAACTAACAACAATAGCCAAAACCACCACAATCTGATACTGGCTCGACAAGGATCCAGAAGCACAGCCTAACACTATGTTCATGGTCCATCGCCTCAACTGCCAAGTAACAGACCTACCGAAAAATAACCAATGAACAAACAGAATCCCTCCTTAATCTAAGCTCACTTCCTTAATCTATGGCAACAACACACTAACCACAGCACCCTACCTAAGCACAATCACACACAATAAATGACATATGTTGCGTGAGCAGAACACAGCAACCACTACCATCTGATACTGGCTCGACAAGAATCCAGAAGCATAGCGAACTATGTTCATGGTCCGTGCCTCAACTGCCAAGTACTCAGACGTCTACAAAAACTCATGAGACAAATTACTACAAGAACAGCAAGACCACACCAATCCCCTTCATCCAAACTCTAACACAAACTTCAGTGCAAGCTCTTCTCAGGGGTCTTCAGGTAGGCACCTTCCTTCGTCAGTGTTTCGCTGAATTAGGCCCACGACACCTCCAGAAGGCTCAACAGTGAAGTCTGGCGTCCCAGACCCACCACCCTCCAAGCCTGCTGTAGAAGCACAAACTCATTCCCTTCCCCACGTAGCCTCAGCCCTTCTGAACCACAACCACTGACTAGATCTTTCAGCTACATCTGACAACTCCTTCACTACTGTCCTCAGCACACGACCAGCACACGACACGGCTTGCTAGGGTTGTCACGATACCAAAATTTTGACTTCGATACCAATACCAACTGTAGTATCACGATTCTCGATACCAAAACGATACTTGGAAGAAAAAAAAAACAATAAAAATATCTGAACATAAAATGTTTATTTTTGACTGAACTGGATTGAACACTGAACAATCGATGCAAACGTTTTTATTCTAAAATGAAACATTTGAACAAAAAACAAGTTTCGTTATTATAACCTTAACTATAACATAATTATCTAAACACTTCCTAAAAACTAAAACCAGAGGTAATGGTAGCCTGACTATGTGAACCTGACGGGCGGGCAGAAGTTAAGTTCTGAATAAGGAAAATAAAGAGACAGAAGAACATTACAATGTTATGTTCATTTTAACACTCACTGCTCCGTTTTATTAATCAACCGTTTACCGTTTTTAATAAGCCCATGTTCAGTGTAACGATCAAGCAGGCTACGTGCCTGACCACAGATTTGCGATGGAAACGCGAAAACGTGAACATCTTGTGTTCATGTTTCACAGCCAATGGGATAATGGAGAAATAGAGGAAAACACGGGTCCAAAACAAAACTCCTGCACACTCCTCTCCGTGTTAACGTGATTTACTAGCAGTCGCTAGTAAATCTTAGTAAAGCTACAGACAGAGTGTATCTTGACTAACTCCACTAACCTGTCGACTTCTCAGCTCTTTGTAGAGATCAGGGTGCTTGTCTGCTAAATGAATGAGCGAAATATGATCAGAATTATGTTAAATAACACTGTAACACAGAAGCATAGAACTATTATTTAATTAAAATGATTTTTAAGGACAGCTAAACACAGTGCTACAGGTCAAATGCGGAGGAGTTCACGTGCGAGAGAGAGAGACACAGAGAAAGAGACACAGCGAGAGTGAGAGAGAGAGACACAGAGAGACACAGAGAGAGACACAGAGAGAGACAGAGAAAGAGACACAGCGAGAGTGAGAGAGAGAGATTTGCGTGTTCTGATGTGAGCTACTCACAGGTAAAGGTTCTCTTTTATCTCCTCGTGCTCATATTCTAGTCCCACACATAAGTCTGCAGCTCCCTCAGTGTTTTCTGTTGTATTTTACGGTTAGCACGAGCGCTTACAACTAACACCGCGGACCGCAAGGCGCCGCCGCGCTTGTGCCGAATCCGCTACTGAATCCGACTCCCGCTTCGCGGACAGAATCGGCACAACACCCCCCGCTGTACAACTGCGGGAGTGAAAACAGCGCTAATAAATAAAGTAGTTTAGTTTCACTTTCAGTTTTCGTTATTTTCGTTATTTTATTTAAAAATAAAAACATAAATAAAAAACAGATGCCTACATCTCAGACTATTTTCCCACACTTCACTCCTCGCGCCCGTTTTGTCCACAAGTCGTGGACGAGAG
This sequence comes from Astyanax mexicanus, assembly GCF_023375975.1. Lineage (NCBI taxonomy): Eukaryota > Metazoa > Chordata > Actinopteri > Characiformes > Acestrorhamphidae > Astyanax > Astyanax mexicanus. Next base: position 126,140,154 of record NC_064408.1, read on the forward strand.
ACATCTGTTATTTTAGCCGTCGCCATTCTACACTCGCTGCTGCTCTGCTGGCTTGCGCGTGAATCGATTCATTTGTTCAGAACACTAAGTTTATCTGAATCCTGCCACACCGACTGCTGCGGTGTGAATCAGTTTTCTTATGAACTGAATCAAATCTCGCCTACTAATTTGACTCATTTGAAGCTAGTGACTGGGCTATATACAGTATCGAAAGCATCGAACGCTAAAGAACCGAATCGTTTGTGATGACGTAGTATCGAAAAAGAATCGAACCTTCGGTACACCGTGCAACTCTAACGCTTGCCACCCATGCTCTCTTACCTCAGCCACCAAGTCTGTATACTTCAGCCTTTTTCTTTCATAAGCTCCATCTACCTCGCCTTCAAACGGAACAGTCAGCTCTATGAAATACACTATCCGCTTACTTTCAGAGTACAGCAGTGTTATTGATGTGGAAAACAGAATCTTTAAAGTAATTTAGTTTATGTTCATCTCACCCCTTTTTCTTAAATTGTTTTGCTTTTTGGTGAAATTTCTGTGCATTTAAAGCTAAATTTTTTCTGAGGACAGATCTTAAAAATCAACGGCACTGGTCAGTTTAAAGAGTGAAAAGCCCTTATTTTACTTTATAAATTAAGCTGCTAGCAATTAACTGGTGACTAGTCAAGACAAGTTCATTTGTATTGTATCTTTCATACATGCCATCAGTTCTATGTTTTTACAGAAACATTTCACACACAATGCAGAACAATTATAAAAAAAGTTTCTTAGAATTTATAAGAAAACTGAGAACAAAAACTAATAAATTAATTAATAAGGAATTTGAATAAAAAAATAAATAAAACAAAAGGACATTTGTGCTGGTTTGAATCCTAGTGTTGGGGGCATTACTAGTGTGGATGGGTATCTGGTCTCCCAAACTGGGGAGGACATAGGAGAAAAAAAGAACAATCATGTACTAAGAGTATACCAGAATGCACAAAGATAAAACGTTTTGGCGCAGGTAAATAGATACGTTTTCAGTTTTTTTAGAGGTTATAGTCTATGCAGAACATCTCACAGCTTCTGGGAGTTTATTCCAACTGCAGCATAATGTCTCGTCATTGGTTCTGGTTCTAGGTAGTGTTAACAGATCTGCCTCTACTGATCTGAGGAGTCTAACAGGGCAGTATTTCTCCAGCATATCAGAGATTTACGTTGGTAAAAACCTTTTTAGTGCTTCATAGAAAAGGAGCAGTATTTTAAACTTTATTCTCCAGCTGATTGTATGATATGAGCACTGGAGTTACACGTCCCTGCCTCTTTGTCCTGGTTAGTATTCTGGCAGCAGCGTACTGAATAAGCTGCAGTTGTCTGACAGATGTTTGGGGAGGCCAGTGAGGAAGCTGTTACAGTAATCTTATCTACTAGAAATAAAGGAGTGAATGAGTTTTTCTAGATTTGCCTTCATAAAGTCTTTAAATCTTACTGTTTTTCAGGTGGTATAAAGCTGAATTGATAATTGATTTGATATGGCTGTTAAAACTGAGCTCTGAGTCAATTTCGATTAGGGATAGGTGTTAAAATTCAATACTGAAAAAGCACTGACTGAAATGTCTCAGTACTACAGAGTACAGAAAAGTCAAAGGAAATTTGGTGCCTGTTTTGTATTTGAGTCTTACTGATTGTGTGGGGTGGACAGGTGTCTTTATGCAGCTAACGACCTCAAACAGGTGCTTTTAATTTGTGGAGGCGGACTAACAGGTCTTTGAGGCCCAGAATTTTACGGTGATTGACAGATGTTAATTAAAAAATTATACATTGTGATTTTTTTTTTAGATTATATCTCTCATAGTGGACGTGCACCTAAGATGAAAGTTTCAGACCCCTCCATGATTTCTAATTTGAAGTCGCATTCAATTACTTATTTTACTTTTTTTAATCATAAAAAACACTTTTAAATAATAAAACAACTGAATTAATCTAACCCTGTGTGAAAAAGTGTTTGCTGCTCTAAATCTAATACCTTAGTGGATGCCCTTGGCGGCAACAAATAAAGTCAAGGAGGGTTTTTGAGCATAAATGTCCTAATATCATAATAATCCATAATATCAGCTTAGCCACTTAGCCACTCCAAAACCTCCAAAGCCATGTCCTGCTATCGAACCTGAAAACATCTGAGCTTGAGGTCACGAACAGATGGCCAGATATTCTTTCAGGATTGTCTCTTACAGCAAGTTGGGCAGGTCCTAAAGCAGCAACGCAGACTCTGGCCATCATACTACCACCACCATGTTTTACATTCAGTATGATGTTCTTTATCTGAAATTATGTGCTAGTTTTACACCAGAAGTTACGGGACTTTCCAAAAAAAAAACACTTTTGTCTCTTCAGTCAAAAAAATATTTACCCAAAGTCCTGGAGATCATTAAGATGTTTGTTGGTAAATGTGAGACGGGTCGTTGTGTTATTTTTGGTCAGCAGTGTTTTTTATCTTGGAACTCTCCCATTGTGACCATTTTCCCCCAATCTTTTTCTTATTATTGAATCATTAACACTGATCTTAACTGAGGCGAGTGAGACCTGCAGTTCTTTAAATGTTGTTCTAGGTTTTTTTGGGACCTCCTTTTTCAGATTAATGACAGAATAATTTTTTTGTTTTTACAAAGGGCTAGATTGGTTTGGAGTTTTTCCCCTTAAATAATGAAATTATCATTCAAAACGTGCTTGTTCATATTTATAGGTTATATTTGTTTGATATTAAAGTTTATTTGATCATGAAAGGTTTTATTTGATCTGAAAAATGTTAGTATGACAAAAAGAAATGTGTATATATATATATATATATATATATATAATATGTACATGTATATGTATATATATGTACATAAAACATGTAAATACACTTTTGGTTTTTAGCTCAGTGTCAGTAGGCTGGATTAAGAACTGAATATAAGGTTGAAAACTAGCTAACTGTGGTTTTATTAGGACTTAAAAAGTGAAGCTTTCCAAGAGACAGAACAATAATTATTGCAAGGAAGTAGGTGGACTCATCCTGTTTTCCTGATTGTACTGGATTGTGTAGTTATAGAGATGTGGATGAAGGGTAAAGAAACAAGATAAAATACAATAGTAACAGAATATACATTAACTATTAAACAGAAAGCTCCAGTTCCACAGCTGATCAATTTTACTGTCACCTACATCTATATGCAGCTCATGCTCTTACGGGCTACAGATTATATTCTTCAACGGGGTTAAACTTTTTTTTTTTGGAAGCTAGAGTGATTAACCCTGCATATCACTGTAGAGGACATGTTCAGCAAAGCTATTTAAGAGCATCTGCAAGTAAATTAATGATTTTCTTCAAAACATTTGTGATTAGTGTGTGCCTACTTAAAAAATATATTAGTATGGACATCCTAAAGATGACTGCAAACAGAGTTCACATTTGATTGACTGATGTACTCTGGCCTTGAGTAGAAGCTTCCTATTGTGCGATTTGATATATAAGTATCTCGTTAAAGCTTTAAATAACATATTTTAACACTTATAATTTCAAACTGAACCAACTCACCTGAGAATCTGCAGTTTACAGTCTAAACTCTCCAGTCCAGCAGAGAGCAGCTCCACTCCTGAATCCTGCAGATCATTGTTACTGAGATCCAGCTCTTTCAGGGAGGAGTTTTCCAGCTTTATAACTGATGCCAAAGTTTCACACATCTTCAATTGAAGATTACACAAAGCTAATCTGAAAAATGTGATATAAACACAAAAGATTTTACAATAAACAAAAAGTTTAAATAACACATTTTGGTGATTTTCTTAACATATCATATTTCTTAACAATATCAGATTGTGGTGGTTTTGGCTATTGTTGTTAGTTGAGTGAGTAGTAGATCCTGGCTGAGCTCTATGTATAACCACAGTTGTTAGGTGCAGGATTTGTCCTGTATTATACTACTATGTCATTATTTTTGCTCATACTGCAGAGGGAAAGTGGCCTAAATCCATATTTTAGTGTTCAGTGTGATTTTTTTAATATTCACACTGCCTCACAAATGACACCTATATTAAAACAAGATTTGGGACACATTTATCTGCAGTTTAGACAAAGCCAGAGTTACTTGAGGTTTTGTTAAGATCAGATAGAAATGTGGATAAAACAACTTAAGCAGGAATAAAGAAGACAGGAAGCGTGGACACAACTGTTAAATCACAGTAAAATCTATGCAAAAATATTGACAATCCCTAATCCCTAATCCCTAAATACAGAGATATAACCTCATCAATCCAGCACCCACTCTATGCATTACTTTCAGTTAAGACGTGACTCCTATTTCCCTTTAGTCTGTTTAAAATAAAGCGACAGAAACACTGACCTGAGAGTCTGCAGTTTACAGTGTGAACTCTTTAGTCCAGCAGAGAGCAGCTCCACTCCTGAATCCTGCAGGTTGTTGTTACTGAGGTCCAGTTCTATCAGTGAGGAGTTTTCCAGCTTTAAAACTGATTCCAGACTTTCACACGTCCTTACTCCAAGATTACATGAAGCTAGTCTATAATATAAGAATAAACAGATTTTACTTAAAAATACACTTAAATGAAAATGGAAAATAACAGCGTTATTCTTACCATAGCATTTATCAAAATAAAGGTGTAATTATACAAACACACCCTATTCTTCATGGTGTCCTGATCTAAAAGAATATTTTAACTGACATACAAATAGAACACAAAATGAAACTGTGAAATACAGTATCTGTGAGATGGACTGGTGTTTCTTTATACAGAGATAGTAATCATGCAGAAAGCTAGAGTTACCCATTAGAAAACAGTTTACAGTGAGGGCAGCTCAAGTTCTGGGACAGATTATGAGTTAAAAGACACGAAGAGTGAAGTTTATTGGGTGGTTTTTTAACCTGCCACCATTTACTTTCTCCCTCCATTTATTTATTGGTTATTAAATTCAGATCTGTGTTTTATACAAAAAAAAAATCAGAAATTCCAGCAAACCAGGCTAAATCTAGATGAGTCAACCCCAAAGCCTCATATACATCCAAACTTTAGTCTCTGTATCTGATTAGTGCAAGACCTCCCAGTGACCTCCTTTATTGATTATCTGATATTATTGATTAGATAACAATAAGGTTTTTTTTTTTTATATTTATACTATCAGATATTAAAAGAGGGAATACTGTAACAAAAGATTATATTTTTATTTGACACATACATACACAGAGTAACAGATTATAACCTGGCCTGTAAGTATTTTAAAATGCTGTAAAATTAATTAATTTTCCATTAAAGACAGTAACTGGTTATTGGGTGAGCTACTTCTCTGTTTTGGGTTTTTCTAGAAAGCATGAATGCGTGTTTCTTTCAGCTGATTTAAAAGGTTAATTATGTATCAGCAGTTTTATCAGCACTCATTTTACTCATAACAGCAGCTAACTTTAATAGCTTACTCATTGACAGACTGAAATGACTGTAACGCTATCTTGCTAACCATCGGTAGATGCTTGATTAAACTGTACCTGTGGAATGCAGAGTACTTGCCCTTAGCATGCTGGCTTTGTTCAATTTCCAAGTAAAGTGTAGCATTTTAGCATTTTCACAGTAAAATATCTCCCAACTAATAACTTTATAATCAAATCAGCAGCCAGACATTTAGTCACTGAGGATAAAACTGCTGTGTGTTCTTTGTAAACTGTCGAAGTGGAATTTGGATTGGTGCTGTGTCTCATGTTGGTGTTACGGTGGGTTTATGGTGTTTGCCTGATATCTAAAACAATAATTTCATCAATATCTACTATATCTACTAATATAAAACATTGTGATTAATACATATTCACCAGTGATTTAATGAAAACTGTGAATGCCTGAATAAAAATACTTACAAAGCTCTTCTGGATATTTTGACTACTGGCAGCAGCCTCAGAAAACACTCCTCTGATGGGTGATATTTTCTGAGGTTAAACTCCTCCAGCTCTTCTTCTGAATTCACCAACACAAACGCCAGAGCTGACCACTGAGCAGGAGAGAGGCTGGCCTGATGAAGACGATCACCTCCACTCAGGTATTTCTGCACTTCCTGCACTAGAGAATGATCATTCAGTTCATTCAGACAGTGGAACAGATTGATGGATTTCTCTGGAGAGGAGTTCTCCTCAATCTTCTCCTTGATGTATTTGACTGTTTCCTCACTGCTGTGAGAGCTCTTCTCTTTCTGTGTCAGTACGACTCTTAACAGAGTCTGGTTAGACTCCAGTGAGAGACCCAGAAGGAAGCGAAGGAACAGGTCCAGATGTCCACTCTCAAGCTGTAAGGCTTTATCCACGGCACTGCTGAGGAAGCCATTTATCGATGTTCCGCTGAAAATCTCAGATAGTCCAGTGGTTTGCTGTTCTGTGGTTTGCATATTCCGATCCTTTGTGTTGAAATAGAGAAACGCATATAAAGCAGCGAGGAACTCCTGAATGCTCAGATGTACAAAGCTGAAGACCTTCCCCAGGTTCAGCAGCTCATGTTCCTGTCTGAAGATCTGGGTACACACTCCTGAGTACACTGATACTTCTTTAATATCGATGCCACTCTCTCTTAGATCTTCCTCATAGAACATCAGGTTTCCTTTCTCCAGCTGCTGGAACGCCAGTTTCCCCAGAGCCAGGATACTTGTTCTTGTCTGCTGAGGATCAGAGTCACTTTTCCCACTGTACTTCTGGCTTTTGTGTTTGATCTGAACGATCAGGAAGTGTGTGAACATCTGCGTCAGGGTTTTGGGGATTTCTCCACTCTCAGCTTCACTCAGCATTCTCTCTAGAACAGTGGCTGTAATCCAGCAGAAGACCGGTATGTGGCACATGATGTAGAGGCTTCTTGAAGAGCTGATGTGTGTGAAGACTTTGTTGGCCAGGTCCTGATTCCTGATCTTCTTCTTGAAGTACTCCTTTTTCTGAGGGTCATTGAAACCCCGCACTTCTGTTACCTGGTCAACACAATAAGGAGGGATCTGACTGACCGCTGCTGGTCGAGAGGTGATCCAGAGGAGAGCAGAGGGAAGCAGATTCCCCTTGATGAGGTTCGTCAGCAGAACATCCACTGAGGTTTGTTCTTCTATATTCACCAAGTTCTCATTGTTCTGGAAATCCAGAGGAAGTCGACATTCATCCAGACCATCAAAGATGAACAAAGTCTTGTAGCTCTTATAATGTCTTGGTTTTAAATCTTGTGTTTCTGGGAAGAAGCGCTGAAGAAGATTCACCAGACTGAGCTTTGTCTCCTTCATCAGATTCAGTTCTCTAAAAGGAAGTGGAAATATGAAGAGAACATCCTGATTTACTTTTCCTTCAACCCAGTCCAGAATGAACTTCTGCACAGAGACTGTTTTTCCAATTCCAGCAACTCCTTTAGTCAGTACAGTTTTGATGAGCTGGTTCTGTTCTGGTAAGGGTTTAAATATGTCATTACATTGGATTGGTGTTTCCTGTGTTGAGCTTTTCCTGGATGCAGCTTCAATCTGTTTCACCTCATGTTCCTGATTGACATCTCCACCTCCTCCCTCTGTGATGTAGAGCTCTGTGTAGATCTCATTCAGAAGTGCTGAGTTTTCATGGCCTGAGATTCCTTCATTAATTTTCTGATATTTGTCCCTCAGTTTGGATTTGAGCTTTTGTTGACATGCTGGAGCCAATTCTGATTACAGAGAAAGACAATACGGAACATGTAATCAGCTGAGATCAACCATTAAAGATGCTGTGTAGAACGACTCTGTGATACAGTAAATTAATAATTTAATAATAATGATTTCATTATGTTGTTTTTATACTGCATTACAGTTTTTATTCTCTTTGAAAATTTGGACTTAAATAAATAAATTAGCACCAGGCTGATACCAATGGTAACTCTTACGTCTCTCTAGTGTGTTGGCGAGGTCTGTCTGCTTCATGTTCCTCAGGATATGCAGTGTTATCTTCAGCACCCCCTCCCTCTGATCATCCTCCACCTCTTTCTCAGAGCATGCTGGGTAATCTGGACTCAGGAGTTTCTTGAATGTGTTCAGCTCGTTCATTACTAGAGAGATAAATTTCTGCTGCAGCTCCTGATTATGAAGAAACATCAGAAAATCACTAAAGCTGTTACAGTACAGAGAGAGATGATCTGAACAATCTGAACATCATCAAGACATCGATCTGAGAAGGGGAGGAGTTATAGATGCTCTGGTGTGTAAAATGTCTAGAGCTTACATTCTCTGCCTGAACCGGACCCGACCCAAAGCCCTTCAGAAAATAGTCTGAGATGTAGGCATCTCTTGTTTAATTATATTTTTATTTTATATAAAGCTCTGGCGTGATAATCACCATGTAGCTAAGTAACCAATTATTATCGTTAACGAAAACGAAGGAAATAAAGAAAACTGAAAGTGAAAAAACGGTAATTAAAAGGAAAAAACATAACTAACTGGAACCGTATTGTGTGTTTATATAACTAACTGAAATGAATTGAAATTATGTTATATTATTATAACCTTGTAAGGTACAAATGAAAATGTTTAAGAAAGGTGCACCAGTTAGAATGTTATAAACACGTGAGCTCAAAGTGGGCACACTTGTCCGCTTTTGACTTGCAGTGCTGTGTTTAGCTGTTCTTAAAATATTTTCAGTAAATAATAGTTCTATGCTTCTATGTTGCAGTGTTAATTAACATCATTCTGAACAGATTTCGCTCATTTAAACAGCTCGAAAATAGACAGTTTATGGATCGGGTCGGGCTCAGGCTGATAATAACAGTTTATGGATCGGGTAGGGCTCATAATAACAGTTTATGGGGCGGGTCGGGTCGGGCTCAGGCTGATAATAACAGTTTATGGATCGGGTCGGGCTCATAATAACAGTTTATGGGGCGGGTCGGGTCGGCCTCGGGCTGATAATAACAGTTTATGGATCGGGTCGGGCTGATAATAACAGTTTATGGATCGGGTCGGGCTCAGGCTGATAATAACAGTTTATGGATCGGGTCGGGCTCATAATAACAGTTTATGGATCGGGTCGGGCTCAGGCTGATAATAACAGTTTATGGATCGGGTCGCGCTCAGGCTGATAATAACAGTTTATGGATTGGGTCGGGCTCAGGCTGATAATAACAGTTTATGGATCGGGTCGGGCTCATAATAACAGTTTATGGATCGGGTCGGCCTCAGGCTGATAATAACAGTTTATGGATCGGGTCGGGCTCAGGCTGATAATAACAGCTTATGGATCGGGTCGGGCTCATAATAACAGTTTATGGATCGGGTCGGGCTCAGGCTGATAATAACAGTTTATGGATCGGGTCGCGCTCAGGCTGATAATAACAGTTTATGGATTGGGTCGCGCTCAGGCTGATAATAACAGTTTATGGATCGGGTTGGGCTCAGGCTGATAATAACAGTTTATGGGGCGGGTCGGGCTCGGGCTGATAATAACAGTTTATGGATCGGGTCGGGCTCGGGCTGATAATAACAGTTTATGGATCGGGTCGGGCTGATAACAGTTTATGGATCGGGTCGGGCTCGGGCTGATAATAACAGTTTATGGATCGGGTCGGGCTCGGGCTGATAATAACAGTTTATGGATCGGGTCGGGCTGATAACAGTTTATGGATCGGGTCGGGCTCAGGCTGATAATAACAGTTTATGGATCGGGTCGGGCTCAGGCTGATAATAACAGTTTATGGATCGGGTCGGGCTGATAATAACAGTTTATGGGGCGGGTTGGGCTGATAATAACAGTTTACGGATCGGGTCTGGCTCGGGCTGATAATAACAGTTTATGGATCGGGTCGGGCTGATAACAGTTTACGGATCGGGTCGGCCTGATAACAGTTTATGGATCGGGTCGGGCTGAAAATAACAGTTTATGGATCGGGTCGGGCTCAGGCTGATAATAACAGTTTATGGATCGGGTCGGGCTTAGGCTGATAACAACAGTTTATGGATCGGGTCGGGCTCAGGCTGATAATAACAGTTTATGGATCGGGTCGGGCTCATAATAACAGTTTATGGATCGGGTCGGCCTCAGGCTGATAATAACAGTTTATGGATTGGGTCGGGCTCAGGCTGATAATAACAGCTTATGGATCGGGTCGGGCTCATAATAACAGTTTATGGATCGGGTCGGGCTCAGGCTGATAATAACAGTTTATGGATCGGGTCGCGCTCAGGCTGATAATAACAGTTTATGGATTGGGTCGGGCTCGGGCTGATAATAACAGTTTATGGATCGGGTTGGGCTCAGGCTGATAATAACAGTTTATGGGGCGGGTCGGGCTCGGGCTGATAATAACAGTTTATGGATCGGGTCGGGCTCGGGCTGATAATAACAGTTTATGGATCGGGTCGGGCTGATAACAGTTTATGGATCGGGTCGGGCTCGGGCTGATAATAACAGTTTATGGATCGGGTCGGGCTCGGGCTGATAATAACAGTTTATGGATCGGGTCGGGCTGATAACAGTTTATGGATCGGGTTGGGCTCAGGCTGATAATAACAGTTTATGGATCGGGTCGGGCTCAGGCTGATAATAACAGTTTATGGATCGGGTCGGGCTGATAATAACAGTTTATGGGGCGGGTTGGGCTGATAATAACAGTTTACGGATCGGGTCTGGCTCAGGCTGATAATAACAGTTTATGGATCGGGTCGGGCTCAGGCTGATAATAACAGTTTACGGATCGGGTCGGCCTGATAATAACAGTTTATGGGGCGGGTTGGGCTGATAATAACAGTTTATGGATCGGGTCGGGCTCAGGCTGATAATAACAGTTTATGGATCGGGTCGGGCTCAGGCTGATAATAACAGTTTACGGATCGGGTCGGCCTGATAATAACAGTTTATGGGGCGGGTTGGGCTGATAATAACAGTTTATGGATCGGGTCGGGCTCAGGCTGATAATAACAGTTTATGGATCGGGTCGGGCTTAGGCTGATAACAACAGTTTATGGATCGGGTCGGGCTCAGGCTGATAATAACAGTTTATGGGTCGGGTCGGGCTCGGGCTGATAATAACAGTTTATGGATCGGGTCGGGCTCAGGCTGATAATAACAGTTTATGGATCGGGTCGGGCTCAGGCTGATAATAACAGTTTATGGGTCGGGTCGGGCTCGGGCTGATAATAACAGTTTATGGATCGGGTCGGGCTTAGGCTGATAACAACAGTTTATGGATCGGGTCGGGCTGATAATAACAGTTTATGGATCGGGTCGGGCTGATAATAACAGTTTATGGATCGGGTCGGGCTTAGGCTGATAATAACAGTTTATGGATCGGGTCGGGCTGATAATAACAGTTTATGGGGCGGGTTGGGTCGGGCTGATAATAACAGTTTATGGATCGGGTCGGGCTGATAACAGTTTATGGGGCGGGTTGGGTCGGGCTGATAATAACAGTTTATGGATCGGGTCGGGCTCAGGCTGATAATAACAGTTTATGGATCGGGTCGGGCTCAGGCTGATAATAACAGTTTATGGATCGGGTCGGGCTCAGGCTGATAACAGTTTATGGATCGGGTCGCGCTCAGGCTGATAATAACAGTTTATGGATTGGGTCGGGCTCAGGCTGATAATAACAGTTTATGGATCGGGTCGGGTCTGGCTCGGGCTGATAATAACAGTTTATGGATCGGGTCGGGTCTGGCTCGGGCTGATAATAACAGTTTATGGATCGGGACGCGCTCAGGCTGATAATAACAGTTTATGGATCGGGTCGGGCTCGGGCTGATAATAACAGTTTATGGATCGGGTCGGGCTCAGGCTGATAATAACAGTTTATGGATCGGGTCGGGCTCAGGCTGATAACAGTTTATGGATCGGGTCGGGCTCAGGCTGATAACAGTTTATGGATCGGGTCGGGCTCAGGCTGATAATAACAGTTTATGGATCGGGTCGGGCTGATAATAACAGTTTATGGATCGGGTCGGGCTCAGGCTGATAATAACAGTTTATGGATCGGGTCGGGCTCAGGCTGATAATAACAGTTTATGGATCGGGTCGGGCTCAGGCTGATAATAACAGTTTAATGATCGGGTCGGGCTGATAATAACAGTTTATGGATCGGGTCGCGCTCAGGCTGATAATAACAGTTTATGGATCGGGTCGCACTCAGGCTGATAATAACAGTTTATGGATCGGGTCGGGCTCAGGCTGATATAAACAGTTTATGGATCGGGTCGGGCTCAGGCTGATAATAACAGTTTATGGGTCGGGTCTGGCTCGGGCTGATAATAACAGTTTATGGATCGGGTCGGGCTCAGGCTGATAATAACAGTTTATGGATCGGGTCGGGCTGATAATAACAGTTTATGGATCGGGTCGCGCTCAGGCTGATAATAACAGTTTATGGATCGGGTCGCGCTCAGGCTGATAATAACAGTTTATGTATCGGGTCGGGCTGATAATAACAGTTTATGGATCGGGTCGGGCTCGGGCTGATAATAACAGTTTATGGATCGGGTCGGGCTCAGGCTGATAATAACAGTTTATGGATCGGGTCGGGCTGATAATAACAGTTTATGGATCGGGTCGGGCTCAGGCTGATAATAACAGTTTATGGATCGGGTCGGGCTCGGGCTGATAATAACAGTTTATGGATCGGGTCGGGCTCAGGCTGATAATAACAGTTTATGGATCGGGTCGGGCTCAGGCTGATAATAACAGTTTATGGATCGGGTCGGGCTCAGGCTGATAATAACAGTTTATGGGTCGGGTCGGGCTCGGGCTGATAATAACAGTTTATGGATCGGGTCGGGCTTAGGCTGATAACAACAGTTTATGGATCGGGTCGGGCTGATAATAACAGTTTATGGATCGGGTCGGGCTGATAATAACAGTTTATGGATCGGGTCGGGCTTAGGCTGATAATAACAGTTTATGGATCGGGTCGGGCTGATAATAACAGTTTATGGGGCGGGTTGGGTCGGGCTGATAATAACAGTTTATGGATCGGGTCGGGCTGATAACAGTTTATGGGGCGGGTTGGGTCGGGCTGATAATAACAGTTTATGGATCGGGTCGGGCTCAGGCTGATAATAACAGTTTATGGATCGGGTCGGGCTCAGGCTGATAATAACAGTTTATGGATCGGGTCGGGCTCAGGCTGATAACAGTTTATGGATCGGGTCGCGCTCAGGCTGATAATAACAGTTTATGGATTGGGTCGGGCTCAGGCTGATAATAACAGTTTATGGATCGGGTCGGGTCTGGCTCGGGCTGATAATAACAGTTTATGGATCGGGTCGGGTCTGGCTCGGGCTGATAATAACAGTTTATGGATCGGGTCGGGCTCGGGCTGATAATAACAGTTTATGGATCGGGTCGGGCTCAGGCTGATAATAACAGTTTATGGATCGGGTCGGGCTCAGGCTGATAACAGTTTATGGATCGGGTCGGGCTCAGGCTGATAATAACAGTTTATGGATCGGGTCGGGCTGATAATAACAGTTTATGGATCGGGTCGGGCTCAGGCTGATAATAACAGTTTATGGATCGGGTCGGGCTCGGGCTGATAATAACAGTTTATGGATCGGGTCGGGCTCGGGCTGATAATAACAGTTTATGGATCGGGTCGGGCTCAGGCTGATAATAACAGTTTATTGATCGGGTCGGGCTGATAATAACAGTTTATGGATCGGGTCGCGCTCAGGCTGATAATAACAGTTTATGGATCGGGTCGCGCTCAGGCTGATAATAACAGTTTATGGATCGGGTCGGGCTCAGGCTGATAATAACAGTTTATGGATCGGGTCGGGCTCAGGCTGATAATAACAGTTTATGGGTCGGGTCTGGCTCGGGCTGATAATAACAGTTTATGGATCGGGTCGGGCTCAGGCTGATAATAACAGTTTATGGATCGGGTCGGGCTGATAATAACAGTTTATGGATCGGGTCGCGCTCAGGCTGATAATAACAGTTTATGGATCGGGTCGCGCTCAGGCTGATAATAACAGTTTATGTATCGGGTCGGGCTGATAATAACAGTTTATGGATCGGGTCGGGCTCGGGCTGATAATAACAGTTTATGGATCGGGTCGGGCTCAGGCTGATAATAACAGTTTATGGATCGGGTCGGGCTGATAATAACAGTTTATGGGGCGGGTTGGGTCGGGCTGATAACAGTTTACGGATCGGGTCTGGCTCGGGCTGATAATAACAGTTTATGGATCGGGTCGCGCTCAGGCTGATAATAACAGTTTATGGATCGGGTCGCGCTCAGGCTGATAATAACAGTTTATGGATCGGGTCGCGCTCAGGCTGATAATAACAGTTTATGGATCGGGTCGCGCTCAGGCTGATAATAACAGTTTATGGATCGGGTCGGGCTCAGGCTGATAATAACAGTTTATGGATCGGGTCGGGCTCAGGCTGATAATAACAGTTTATGGGTCGGGTCTGGCTCGGGCTGATAATAACAGTTTATGGATCGGGTTGGGCTCAGGCTGATAATAACAGTTTATGGATCGGGTCGGGCTCAGGCTGATAATAACAGTTTATGGATCGGGTCGCGCTCAGGCTGATAATAACAGTTTATGGATCGGGTCGGGCTCGGGCTGATAATAACAGTTTATGGATCGGGTCGGGCTCGGGCTGATAATAACAGTTTATGGGGCGGGTCGGGCTCGGGCTGATAATAACAGTTTATGGATCGGGTCGGGCTGATAATAACAGTTTATGGATCGGGTCGGGCTGATAACAGTTTACGGATCGGGTCTGGCTCGGGCTGATAATAACAGTTTATGGATCAGGTCGGGCTGATAATAACAGTTTACGGATCGGGTCTGGCTCGGGCTGAAAATAACAGTTTATGGATCGGGTCGGGTCGGGCTGATAACAGTTTACGGATCGGGTCGAGCTCGGGCTGATGATAACAGTTTACGGATCGGGTCGGGCTCAGGCTGATAATAACAGTTTATGGATCGGGTCGGGCTTAGGCTGATAACAGTTTATGGATCGGGTCGGGCTGATAATAACAGTTTATGGGGCGGGTTGGGTCGGGCTGATAATAACAGTTTATGGATCGGGTCGGGCTGATAATAACAGTTTATGGATCGGGTCGGGCTGATAATAACAGTTTATGGATCGGGTCGGGCTCAGGCTGATAATAACAGTTTATGGATCGGGTCGGGCTCAGGCTGATAATAACAGTTTATGGATCGGGTCGGGCTCAGGCTGATAACAGTTTATGGATCGGGTCGCGCTCAGGCTGATAATAACAGTTTATGGATCGGGTCGGGCTCAGGCTGATAATAACAGTTTATGGATCGGGTCGGGTCTGGCTCGGGCTGATAATAACAGTTTATGGATCGGGACGCGCTCAGGCTGATAATAACAGTTTATGGATCGGGTCTGGCTGATAATAACAGTTTATGGATCGGGTCGGGCTCAGGCTGATAATAACAGTTTATGGATCGGGTCGGGCTCAGGCTGATAATAACAGTTTATGGATCGGGTCGGGCTGATAACAGTTTATGGATCGGGTCGGGCTCAGGCTGATAATAACAGTTTATGGATCGGGTCGGGCTCAGGCTGATAATAACAGTTTATGGATCGGGTCGGGCTCAGGCTGATAATAACAGTTTATGGATCGGGTCGGGCTCGGGCTGATAATAACAGTTTATGGATCGGGTCGGGCTCAGGCTGATAATAACAGTTTATTGATCGGGTCGGGCTGATAATAACAGTTTATGGATCGGGTCGCGCTCAGGCTGATAATAACAGTTTATGGATCGGGTCGCGCTCAGGCTGATAATAACAGTTTATGGATCGGGTCGGGCTCAGGCTGATAATAACAGTTTATGGATCGGGTCGGGCTCAGGCTGATAATAACAGTTTATGGGTCGGGTCTGGCTCGGGCTGATAATAACAGTTTATGGATCGGGTCGGGCTCAGGCTGATAATAACAGTTTATGGATCGGGTCGGGCTCAGGCTGATAATAACAGTTTATGGGGCGGGTTGGGTCGGGCTGATAATAACAGTTTATGGATCGGGTCGGGCTGATAATAACAGTTTATGGATCGGGTCGGGCTCAGGCTGATAATAACAGTTTATGGATCGGGTCGGGCTCAGGCTGATAACAGTTTATGGATCGGGTCGCGCTCAGGCTGATAATAACAGTTTATGGATCGGGTCGGGCTCAGGCTGATAATAACAGTTTATGGATCGGGTCGGGTCTGGATCGGGCTGATAATAACAGTTTATGGATCGGGTCGGGTCTGGCTCGGGCTGATAATAACAGTTTATGGATCGGGACGCGCTCAGGCTGATAATAACAGTTTATGGATCGGGTCTGGCTCGGGCTGATAATAACAGTTTATGGATCGGGACGTGCTCAGGCTGATAATAACAGTTTATGGATCGGGACGTGCTCAGGCTGATAATAACAGTTTATGGATCGGGTCTGGCTCAGGCTGATAATAACAGTTTATGGATCGGGTCGGGCTCGGGCTGATAATAACAGTTTATGGATCGGGTCGGGCTCAGGCTGATAACAGTTCATGGATCGGGTCGGGCTCGGGCTGATAATAACAGTTTATGGATCGGGTCGGGCTCGGGCTGATAATAACAGTTTATGGATCGGGTCGGGCTCGGGCTGATAATAACAGTTTATGGATCGGGTCGGGCTCGGGCTGATAATAACAGTTTATGGATCGGGTCGGGCTGATAATAACAGTTTATGGATCGGGTCGGGCTCAGGCTGATAATAACAGTTTATTGATCGGGTCGGGCTGATAATAACAGTTTATGGATCGGGTCGCGCTCAGGCTGATAATAACAGTTTATGGATCGGGTCGGGCTCAGGCTGATAATAACAGTTTATGGATCGGGTCGGGCTCGGGCTGATAATAACAGTTTATGGATCGGGTCGGGCTCGGGCTGATAATAACAGTTTATGGATCGGGTCGGGCTCGGGCTGATAATAACAGTTTATGGATCGGGTCGGGCTCGGGCTGATAATAACAGTTTATGGATCGGGTCGGGCTCAGGCTGATAATAACAGTTTATGGATCGGGTCGGGCTCAGGCTGATAATAACAGTTTATGGATCGGGTCGGGCTCAGGCTGATAATAACAGTTTATGGATCGGGTCGCGCTCAGGCTGATAATAACAGTTTATGGATCGGGTCGGGCTCAGGCTGATAATAACAGTTTATGGATCGGGTCGGGCTCAGGCTGATAATAACAGTTAATGGATCGGGTCGGGCTCAGGCTGATAATAACAGTTTATGGATCGGGTCGCGCTCAGGCTGATAATAACAGTTTATGGATCGGGTCGGACTGATAATAACAGTTTATGGGTCGTGTTGGGTCGGTTACTGAAATCCATCCGAAAATTGTTAATATTAAAAAAAAAGATTGTTTAATTAGTTGCAAAGTCTAATCAAAACTTTAAAGTGAAATTAAACGGAGAAATCAAATAATACAGGATAATCCCCATCATGTATATTAGCACTAACCTTGAATATATTGTCCAGATTTCCCCATTTGTTTTTTTTCTTCTCTCTGTGGACAAATAGAAAATCCACACTGTGATCTACAGGAATAAATCAGCTGATATAGCAGCTCATATCTGCATGTACACCTGATATTTATTATAGCAAAAACTACAATAATAACAAAAGCATGAATTCTCATTTTTATTCCTGGATGCATCTTAGAAACAACACAAGATAAATCAAATAAAGAATACCAGACAGTAACTGATCAAATATATGAAGTTAATTTCCTAAAGGAAATGCAGAATGATGGCACAGAATACATGATTATATCTACATTTATAGGGTTTTGCTATAATATAGTTGTTGGTTGCTAAGGTGTTGCTATACTGCAGATGTTGGTTAAGCTGTTCCTAGAATGCTGATAGGCTGTTCCTAGATGTTGCTATGTTATAGTTGTTTGTTGATGAGGCGTTGCTGTGAGCTCCAACTGTTTACTGGATTTTGTAAAAGATGAATGTTGTAAAGAATGAATGAGTGAATGGGTTAAGGAAGACAGCCTACAGAAAATAAATGTGATCATATGAGGACCCAGCTGGCACTTAATCGACTTCAATGTTGAAATGTGGTTAAAATATGGTTGAAGTAATGTCTGTTGTTGTTTCAATGTTGATGTTTTTAATTGGGCACCAATTCTTCACCATATCTGGTTTTACTGTTAGGTATTTAAAATTAAATGTTGAATCAGATTGGTAGTGGTGGATAACATTCTTTATACTCAGATTTACTGCAGTGATGTAAGTTTATTTTAACACTCTGTTAACCACAGGATTTTCTACTTTTAGTGAGCTATGGTTTATTAAAGGTTGAACGTATGACGTTGAAACAACGTTGCCATATCAACATTGATTCCCTTTTCAAAATCAACACCAACGCTGATTCAACCATAACATTAACTTCACTACAAAAAACAACAGATAAACTTTATTGTTTTTTGCAAATATTCACTTATTTTGAATTAGATGCTGCAACACGTTGTAAAGAAGTTGTACAGGATGATGTTTATCTCTGTTTCATCATCTTTTTTATTTAACACTCAATAAGAGTTTGTGAACTGAGGACACTGATAGCTGAACTTTGTAGGTGGAATTCTTTCTCATTCTTTCTTGATGTAGATCTTCAGCTGATCTACAGTCCGGGTCTCCGGCGTCGTATTTTGAGCTTCATGACGCTCCACAGGTTTTCAGTGGGAGACGGTTCTAGACTGCAGGCGGGTCGATCTAGAACCCGCACTCTTTTACTATGAAGCCGAGCTGCTGCTGCTGTAACTCCTGCAGAATGTGGATCAGCATCGTCCTGCTGAAATAAGCAGCAGGACGTCCTGAAAAAGACGAAGCTCAGACGCAGCAGATGTTCCTCCAGAACCTGGATGAAGCTTTCAGCATTAATGGAGCTTCACAGATGTGCAGGTTCTCCAGGTCATGGGTTCTAACTCACTAACTCACCCCCACACCATCAGATACACTGCTTTAGAACTTTACTCTGAGAACAATCCGGACAGTCCTTTTCTTTGTCTCAGTCTTTGGTCCAGAGGACACGACGTCCATGATCTCTAAAAATCATGTTAAATAGTTCAGAAATAAAAAATCTGCTTTAATATTTTATTTTTGAGCCAATATTAAAAGCAAAAAAAAAAGAATCTCTTTCAAGTTACTAATTTGTGTTTTTATGAGTGTTACGGCATTTTTAGGCTGTAATGGTCATCGCTTTCTCTCTTTCTCTGGAAAGCAGGTTTAGAAATCCCAGTTTCAAACTAAATAGTCTATATCATGTTATTTGATGAAATCAGTTAATTCCGTTTTACACAATAGAGCTCTCAGGATTAGAGACACATTTTATTATTGAAGATTGTCAGCATTGCTGAAAGAAATGTTTTTTTTTTTATTTAAAAACATTGTAAGTAAGATATAGGCCTACTATAATCAGTTTTGGACTGGATTTTTTGTTTTATTGTTAATGTCTGCACTGATATTTTAAAGACTGTACGATCATGAAAATATGAAAAGTGTATGAACCCTGTAACCGCCTCAGACAGCCTGTCCAAAGCTGTGCACCTCAGTTTAGCAGTGCAGATATTTCCAGTTAAAGCTGAATTCATGCTTTTAAACACAAAAAAACGCTCTTATTTACCTTTTAAAAGGCCATTTAAATGCTTAATTATGGTTGTTCTGCTGTTTTCCTCGGGTTTTGAGTGATCAGCTGACTCTAAAGCGCTGACTCAGCTCTCGGTCGGTCCGGGTCTCTGTGGTGAGACAGCGTGCGGGTGGGGGCGGGGCTTTTAGAAAACTGAAACAATGCAATGTAACATGTTTCCAATATCGTGCAGCCCTAGCCCCGTCTCAACTTCATTGGAACATGTTGCAGCATCAAATTCAAAATGAGTGAATATTTGCAAATAACAATAAAGTTTATCAGTCTGAACATTGTCTTTTTAGTGTATTCAGTTAAATATAGGTTGAAAAGGATTTTCAAATAATTGAATTCTGTTTATATTTACATTTTACACAAAATCAAAGCATAAATTGATTGGAATTGGGGTTGTAAGAAAAAGTATACAAAGCAGAAAACAATATAGATATATAGTAATTTAGTGTATTTAAAAAACTAAACACCAATCTCAGAACACAGATCACCTTACTGTCTCTATAGACCGTTTCAATGAGGAAAACAATAATAAAGCTCCTGCACATGTCTGTTCCTTCCACACTTCCGGTGGCGCTATTTTCAACTATACAGCTGTCAGAATGAGAGCGCATATCTCACAAATCTCCCAAAAACAGAGCAAACAAACGATCAGAAATTAGTAAAAAGTGATCAGACCTCTTTTCCTGATCCTTTTGATAAGGATTTAAGAGGGAAGTTCTTTCCTCTGATTTAAAACGCTTGATAGAGGTGATCTAGCCCAGATCTGATCACTACCTTGTTGAAACGGAGGCAGTGAAAGAGCATTTAATTAATTTCTCAGTGTAAAAGTTGTGAATATTTGTTCCTGTAGTAGAGAAGCATCACTATGGTGAGGTTGCAGCGAGTCAAACGATATCCAGCACGTACTCTGCATGATTTATAGATCAGAAGGAGGGAGGAGTTGTGAGCGGACGCTGTAACTGCAGGCAGGTCAGCAGAGTGAAAAACCAAAGCAGGCGTGTTTACTATGGAGGACCAAAAATGACATAAGCATAAATAAAAAAATGTTGAAATAAATAAATTAATAAATAAATAGTTAAATAAATACATGAATAAATAAATAAATGTTGACATAAATAAATGCACATATAAATGAATAAATACATTTATAAATAAGAACTGTATTTATTAATTAATTTATTTACCTATACAATTATTTGTGCATGTATTTATTTATTTATTTATTCACGTATATGTGCATTTATTTATATATTTATTAATTTCAACATTACTTTATTTATTCATTAATTTATTTATATCTTTCTACAGTTATATGTGTATTTATTTATACTTATGTAATGTTTGGTCCTCCATAGTTTACTGGTTTAAAGAACAGTTTGACCTGATTTTCAGTGTTTGTGACTCTCAGATTAGGTGAAGTTTGAATTCATGTTAAATTAAAAAGTTACGTCCACTGTTTTAAACGCTGTTTACCGCTGAACGGAAGTGTTCTAGGAACAGCGACGTCACTTCCTGCGCTCGTGAATATTCCTCTGAAACGGTCTATATACAGATATATGTGTAATTCTCCCCCCTGTAGCTGATCCTGTAGTTTAGAGCAGCGATTAAATAAATACATTGTTTTTTTTTAAGCGTAAAATAATTAACGCTCCTCTGATTTTGTTCTCGTATTTTATATTGGAAAAAAGAGACAGAGAGACGCGTGCAGCATTCTTGCTGCCATGGTAACCACCATTCGTTTGCCGGTGTTGTGCCGTATTTAGTACCCCCCTCTCGAGAGCGCACTCACCTTTCTCTTGACTTTAACTTTACTTAGAAATACGTGGAAAAATGGAAATACCCAAGATGCTGTTCATGGTGGGGGTGGGGATTTCTTCACAGCTGTTGGAACATGCCCAACTGTCTCACTGACTTCCACAAAATACAGGTTAGATAAAATGCTCTTGTTTTGTAGTTTTATTTAATTTATTGTATTTCCCTTTATACCTGCAGTCAGCACGGTCCTTCTCAGTTTCTCACTAATGTTCTCTGAATACAGAGATATGCTGACAAGTAAAATAGCAAATGTTTTGGGCTTATTCTGATATTTAATTTTACTGTAGTAACTTTTATACATGTAGTTGCTTTTAAATTCACTTTGCATGCATATGTATGTGTAAATGTGTTTTTGAGGGTATTTTTCAAAAATAAATTAGTTTGGTTTATATTCTATAAAAAGTGGGTTGTGATTTAATGACCATGAGAAAATTTGAATCTCTGAGGCTTTGATGTTTCACTCACTGTGGGTCAGAGGTCACGGCTTCATCACTGAAGTTACGAGGATGATTCATGGACCGGTCACTCTTCATAGACACTCCACTGGGTTCTGGAGAAGCTCCTCTCTGGGTTTCAGTTCTGTTAACATTAAACACAGTGAAACTCCAGCACACAGCACATCTTTAATAAAGATCAGGAACTGAAGAGCTTCACTCTCAGAACAGAACAGTAGTTTAGTGCAGTGATGTACCGAGACCCAGAGCTTCCTCCTCCACTGCTGAACTTTAGAGGAGGATGCATGGACTGATCACTCTTCATAGACACTCCACTGGGGGCTGGAGATGCTCCTCTCTTCTTCCTGTAAACAGATCTTCATGATGATCCATGATGAGAGTAAAGTGTGGAGTAAACTCATTCACAGGTTCCACACTAACTTTTTCATAACTGTTCCAGAAGCTTCCCAAAGCTTTCTGAAAATCCCTCGTCCAATAAACACACATCATTTTATTCTTTATCAAAACTGCTGCACAAATCTGTAACTTCATAAAGTCATCCGCCATCATGTCTGCATTATATTGAGGATGTGTTTTATATGTATTTATGACCAGCCATCCCATTAATTCAAATTAATACAGTATTATTACTTAAAACAATAATAATGAATAATATTACAAGTGCTCTTCAAGATTTCAGTGGTTTTATTTGGTAATGCTTAGATTTGTTTTATTTCTGGTCTGTTTACAACCAAATGTTTTCAACAAATTCCTGCAGTAATATCATTTTAAATGAAACATGATTAATAATATAATATGGAAAGTTGTTTCCTCTGATTTTATTCTTTAATAAGACTTTAAATTGTGATCTATACATGATTTAAATACACAGAACCGAGGTTCTCCTCTCCAGAACTACAACCCCCAGCATGCACCTGACAACATCACGTGTTCAGACTCAGCCAATCGCTGCACTTTCTCACGCTCCTCATCTCCGGAATTTTAGAACTGAGTTCAGCTGTTAGTAATTTGTATGTGTATATAAACCCATTTGTTGGTATTATTTTTCTTTAAGTATTTCACTGTTGATCCAGCGACAGACTGAGCGTTTTCTTTCTGATTGTATTTCTGTAAATGTATCTTTTTTTCTCGTGTTGAACTTCGTCTCTTTTGCTCTGTTTTTACTGTGTTTTCTGGTGGTTTGGACTGTATTTCTGGATCAGGATTTCTCTTTTATTAGAGTTTATGTCTCTGATGTATGGGTTTATTCTTACTCTGGTTTTGAACACTGCTTGTATTACGACTACACGTTTTTTCCTTTAGTATTAAAGCCTCATCTACTTTTTACCACACTGATCTGAGTTCAGTCTGTAGAGTTACAAAAACTCTTGTGTTTATTTTCCATGTTCAGTTTCTCTGCAGTAAAAGCGAGCGCAGCTTTCTCCTCCAGCTCCGCTGTGCACACGGCTACCGTAATACACGGTTTATACTCTCACTAAAACTTTCACACAGATTCATCTTTCTTTTCTCCAGCAAATATGTTACTTTTATATTGCTTACATCTGTTCACATGCTTGACATATTTTTATTTTATATATATCGTTATTAAGATCACTATCATTATAATTATTTTACACAAGCCTGATTTTCTGGTGATCCCCCCTACGTGCAGATTATTAAATTAGTTCATTTTAATGAATTCACCTGAATTACTTATATTTATATAATTATTTACCATATACTTTTTTTTATAAAGAATGAACTGATCCATAGGGACTGAAAGTTCTGATTAAACTAAATATTAATTATATTTATAATAACTGAGATAAAGATAACTGATGGAGATAAATATTATTGGAACTATGTCAGGATTTCTGTATTAATCTGCAGGTGAGAGATTTTGTTTTTGCTAATTTGTTAAATGATTTTCTATGTTTAAAAGCAGCACAGGGTTCTGACTCTGGTTCAGGAGAACCTCGGTTCTGTGTATTTAAATCAGTAAAATTTGTGGAACACAGGTCCAGGATCAGAGCTGCAACCATTAAAATATAAAAACTACTTTACTAATAAAATCTATCAGTTAATTTACTCACTTTAGGACAGAGGCTCCTCCTCCACTGCTGGAGTTCTGAGGATCCATCATTTACTCTTCTTCATTCACACACAGCTGGAACCCCTGAGAACAGATCAGCCATTACAATAAAACCACTATTCTTACAATAATAACATTATAATCAGAACTGCATTAAACAATTCCTGATAAACAAACAAAACCAACAAAAACAGGGAACATTTCATAACAGTGTGATTTAACCTCATTACAGATTAACTTAGATTACAGACATTTACTGATTTCTAATTATTATAATTTAATTATTACTAGTAATATAAAATAATAAAAACATTATTTAAGTATAATATAAAACAGCAGGATTAAAAACACTAACACTAATTATTTATATTAATAATTATTAAAATATTACTATTAATAGTATTAAATAAATGTTATTTAAGTATAATATAAAACAGCAGGATTAAAAACTCTAACACACCACGTGATCTTGAGCTCCTGCTGGTTGAACAGCGCTACTGCATATAAACACGCCTTTATAGCAGCTCCGTGTTTTTATCTCCCCAACAGATCAAAGCCCACATTAAGCAGTAATTCGCTTTAAACAGCATAAACTACACTGTGATCAATAAATATCGATCTATATCTGCGCATTTCTCTTCAGTTTACAGCATTATTGATCTGTTACAGCTGATTGTTCTCCAGCCGGTCTGATCTAGACCAGGTCCAGGTCTGATCCAGGCCCGGTTCAGATCTCCATGCTGATCCTGGTTCTTCCAGTGGAATCGGACACTGAGCTGAGCTTAAAGAACCGGTTCTGGATCTGAGGAACCCTTAGAACCGGTTCTGACTTTAAGCTACACGGTTCTGTTCTACATTCTCTTCAGTTCTGAACTTACCGAGTGAATCCGGACTTCTGTTCTCTTCTAATGGAGGAAACTGAACTTACTTTCACTTTCTCCTTCTATGCGTCACATCCCGCCTACTCTCTCTCTCTCTCTCTCTCTCTCTCTCTCTCTCTCTCTCTATTCTCTCTCTCTCTCACTCTCTCTCACAATTCTAAAACATTATACACTCGTACAAACGTTTCGCATTATTTAAAATGCACGTCATATGCATAAAAATGATTATCTATTAATCTCCTTATGTGTTAAAACATTTATTCATGTAAAATGTGCTGTTAAACCTGGCTTTCAATGAATGAGGTAAGCCCTCTGCTCCGAACACAAGAAGCTGGCTCTGAATCTGCTGATTTCTTTTAACCAATAAGCAGTGTTCCCTCAAAAAACGAAACAAATGGAGGGAAACTGTACTACATAAATACTAAACCCCTCTCAAAACCATTAGTCCACCATGGATACTGGAGAGTTTGTCTTGCTGGCTGTTGGAGCACTTTACCTCCTGGAGAAAGCGCAGTCACCGCTCTGCGTGGATCCATCAGACCCTGCTGTCCCGCACACAGCATGGAGAATTCCTTCGCCCTGTGCAGGAGCTGAGGCTGGATGATGACAGGTTCCAGCGGTACTTCAGACTGGACAGGAACCAGTTTCATTCCCTTCTTGCTAAAGTGGGTCCCCGAATTAGCCGAATGGACACAAATTACCGCAAGGCTATTTGTGCATCCCAACGCTTGGCTGTTTGCTTAAGGTAAGTGCAACTTATTTAATATAATATATTATAATATATACAAAATTAATAAACTTAATAATATAGGTAACACTTTATAATAAGGGTACATGTCATGACATTAATTCAGGCATTCATTAAGGATGAAGTCATGAGGAATTATACAGGAACAAATGAATGGGTTATGTATTAATAACTGTAAGGTTAAATTAGTCACCATTAACTAATCTCTGTATGAATTAATAAAGATAAATGGAATGAAGGCTTTATTCAGTACATGAATATACCAGGAATTAATGTGTTAATTAAGCCCATCCTGGGTGGGCTTAATGTGGGGTTTTTTTTAGCACCACCCAGTCATATTTTTAAGAATGTTAACATTTTTAATCATTAATATAAGAAAATATATTTATAAAAACATAAACTTACATGTTTTAAGCTGTTGTTGAGTATACAATATACACCCACCTGCATGTCCATCCTGTCTTCTTTTCCAGAATGCTAGCTATCTATATCTATTACTACAGTACACATACTTACAGGTGAATGCCGCACAAAAATGTGGTGGTCATTTCAATATCATTGCTTGGCAGAATTTAATACTGTTTTAATGTTATGTGATCTGTTGTGTCAAAAAAGCAACAAGCTACTTAAGGCGGTTACATTTTTTTCCGGAAAGGGGTGATAGGACACATGTAACCGCCTTAAGTAGCTTGTTGCTTTTTTGACACAACAGATCACATAACAATAAACATTAAAACAGTATTAAATTTTGCCAAGCAATGATCTTGAAGTGACCACTACATTTTTGTGCGGCATTGAATAAAGCCTTCATTCCATTCATCTTCATTCATTCATACAGACATTAGTTAATGGTGATTAATTTAACCTTACAGTTATTAGTACATAACTCATGTGTTTGTTCCTGTATAATTCCTCATGACTTCATCCTTAATGAATGCCTGAATTAATGTCATGACATTATATATTATATATAACTGTTTGAATAACAGTTTTAATATGCATTTAAACCATGCATTTTAACATTAATATTTTTACAGATTTCTTGCAACTGGAGACTCTTTTCGCACAATAGCTTACAGCTATCGTATTGGATTCAGTACTGTGGCCTGCATAGTTGCGGATGTGTCCAGGGCTATTTGGGCCTCTTTGGTGGAGGAGTACATGCCAGTTCCCACCACTGATGACTGGAGAGCTATTGCAGCAGACTTCCTCCATCGTTGGAACTTTCCAAACTGTGTGGGATCCATTGATGAAAAGCATGTGGTGATCCAGGCTCCTGATAATTCCGGGTCCTTTTTCCACAACTATAAAGGGACCTTTTCTATCGTCCTCTTGGCAGTTGTGGATGCCAAGTACTGCTTCCGGATTGTGGATGTTGGCGGCTATGGAGGAACCAGTGATGGAGGGATTCTGGACAATTCACCCTTTGGTCATGCTCTCAAAGATGGAACCCTTGGCCTTCCAGAAGATGCTGTGCTGACAGGAGCTGAGCACCTGGGACCTCAGCCACATGTGTTTGTTGGTGATGAGGCCTTTCCTTCTGCGGAGAGATCTAATGCAGCCCTTCTCAGGTTCCAACCTCTCTAGTAGGAAGAGAATCTTCAATTACAGGCTTTCGCGAGCGAGGCTGATTGTTGAGAACACCTTTGGTATCCTCACATCACAATGGCGCATGTACCGCCGGGTCATTGGTATCAGCCCTGCCAACGTGGAAGCTTGTGTGAAGGCCACCTGTGTCCTTCATAACTTCATAAGGAGCAAGACAAGGACGAGGAGGGAGCCTATGTCACTGAGTGGTGAGGGCGATGTTGCTGTCCTTCAAGATGCAACAAGATTGGGGAGCAACAACTCAACCCGGGAGGCAGTTCGTGTTAGGGAGACATATGCATCTTACTTCTCAACTGAGGGTGCAGTTCCCTGGCAACCTGCAGTTTGAACCAACAGACACAAAGGCTCTTTTAAGAGCCACAAACCACTCCAAAAGAGCAATAATTCCATTTACACACAGTAATAAGCATTAGTTCCTCCAAGTTCACTTAATAAAACTACACTGCAATATAAAGTATGTGTCATTGTATTATTGTCACCTCCAGTTGTAATTTAAAACATAATTTTATAACAAGAATATCTGAAATCACAGAGATTCATTTAAGTAACTTAGTTTATTAGTGTAGTAACAATTAGTATAGTATTAGTATAGTATAGGAACAATAACTTTGATTATTAACACAAATGTTGACAGTAATAAATTAACTAATTGCATTGAATGAACAAAAAACGAATTAATAACAAAAACAAAGACTTTTCCCTTGAAACGTCCTTACATTTTTATATCAAAACTATATTAACTATATACAGTCATGTGAAAAAGTTTGGGCACCCCTATTAATCTTAATCATTTTTAGTTGTAAATATTTGGGTGTTTGTAACAGTCATTTCAGTTTGATATATCTAATAACTGATGGACACAGTAATATTTCAGGATTGAAATGAATTTATTGTACTAACAGAAAATGTGCAATATGCATTAAACCAAAATTTGACCGGTGCAAAAGTATGGGCACCCTTATCATTTTATTGATTTGAATACTCCTAACTACTTTTTACTGACTTACTGAAGCACAAAATTGGTTTGGTAACCTCATTGAGCTTTGAACTTCATAGCCAGGTGTATCCAATCATGAGAAAAGGTATTTAAGGTGGCCAATTGCAAGTTGTTCTCCTATTTGAATCTCCTCTGAAGAGTGGCATCATGGGCTCATCAGAACAACTCTCAAATGATCTAAAAACAAAGATTGTTCAACATAGTTGTTCAGGGGAAGGATACAAAAAGTTGTCTCAGAGATTTAACCTGTCAGTTTCCACTGTGAGGAACATAGTAAGGAAATGGCTCTGGTCACTAGGTAGGACACTCAGCAATATTCGCCCGCCCAATCCGGACACGTGAGACTGGCAGATGCATACTGGGAATTGTATTGCTGAAGCTGAGTTTTTCCATTGGGTTGAATGGTAAATGGACTACAGAACATGTTTAACCCTCCTGACCCCTTTAAAAGTTTGAAGACCTATGGAAAATAGATAAAAGTGTTTTTTTTTGTATAAACCTTATTCTGCCTGCCTTAATTAGTGTAAGCAACATATAACCCCCTGCAATAAACAAAAACTAAAACAAAATTAAATTGTTATGTTTTAATGTTATGTAAAACTGTTATTTCTAATATGTTGGTCTTTCAAAAGTAGTAAAGTAGTGAAACATAAAAAAAATAACATTTTTTAATAATTGTTATTTTGGATAATTATTATTTTGGATAATTATTATTTTGGATATTAATAGGATAATTAAACATGCACCGGATCAAATTGACCCAGGAACACCATTGCTGTTCCTGACAAATGAACATAACAGGAGGGTTAAGGCATGAAGCCACAGGAAAGTAAAGGACAAAATGCCAAATAATGAATGTGACCAATTTACAGATTCAAAAAGAAGCGACTATTTCATAAAATCAGTCTAACAGATCCACAGACATAAACAGATTCAAACTGTTCAGCTCTTTGTGAAGTCAGTTCCAAATCGGAACCACTAATAATAGATACTGAGTTTATAGCACTTACACAATTCTTTTTGGTAGATGCTACAGCAGACACTAAAATTTAAGGTATGGCCTACAATACTATGCAGTATATTATCAAATTACACATTTAATTAATTTAATTACGCAGACATAAAAAAAAACAGTGTATTTAATTTACTATTATTACTATTTTATTGTTTTGCTGCAATGTTTTACAATAAAAATGAATAAACAGTACAGCATTCTCTGTATGTGATTTACACACAAATTAACATCAACAAAACAACTTTATATTTAATGTAAAACAACACAACCACAGCATAAACAGCTCAGCCAATAATCTTACATAGGGCAACACTCCACACACTGAACACACACACACACACACACACACCACACACATACCTGGAATACCATAGAATCAACTTGCAACACCTCTGAAACCATCTAGGATATGATAATTTAAATTAGAGATTAAGATTTAACATTTTAATTCTGACAGAACGATTTGGACAGAACAGAGCATTTGGACTTGTTTTTTTACACTTCAGGGTCTAATGTTTTTACTTCTGTAACCTGTTGTCCCTTAGCTATTACTGACAGGTCCACTGGCAGCCTTTTGATTAGCTCATCAGCCTCTTCAGGTAAGAGCCCTGGGGGTACACTCAGCTCCTCCAGATCTCTTGTTAGGAGCACATTGCCATCATCAGACTCTGCCACTCCAACAACAGTGATTACTCTTCTTTCCTGTTTCTCTTCAGTTTCCTGTAGTAAAAAGTTTGAACATTAAAAATGGCGGGTATGTACTGGACACACATACACATACAGTAAAAGACACATTTTACATCCACAGTTATACCTTCCCTCATCCACAGTTATACCTTCCCTCATCCACAGTTATACCTTCCCTCATCCACAGTTATACCTTCCCTCATCCACAGTTATACCTTCCCTCATCCACAATTATACCTTCCCTCATCCACAGTTATACCTTCCCTCATCCACAGTTATACCTTCCCTCATCCACAGTTATACCTTCCCTCATCCACAGTTATACCTTCCCTCATCCACAGTTATACCTTCCCTCATCCACAACTATACCTTCCCTCATCCACAGTTATACCTTCCCTCATCCACAACTATACCTTCCCTCACCCACAGTTATACCTTCCCTCATCCACAGTTATACCTTCCCTCATCCACAATTATACCTTCCCTCATCCACAATTATACCTTCCCTCACCCACAGTTATACCTTCCCTCATCCACAGTTATACCTTCCCTCATCCACAGTTATACCTTCCCTCACCCACAGTTATACCTTCCCTCATCCACAGTTATACCTTCCCTCATCCACAGTTATACCTTCCCTCATCCACAGTTATACCTTCCCTCATCCACAACTATACCTTCCCTCATCCACAGTTATACCTTCCCTCATCCACAATTATACCTTCCCTCATCCTCAGTTATACCTTCCCTCATCCACAACTATACCTTCCCTCATCCACAACTATACCTTCCCTCATCCACAATTATACCTTCCCTCATCCACAGTTATACCTTCCCTCATCCACAATTATACCTTCCCTCATCCACAACTATACCTTCCCTCATCCACAATTATACCTTCCCTCATCCACAACTATACCTTCCCTCATCCACAACTATACCTTCCCTCATCCACAATTATACCTTCCCTCATCCACAATTATACCTTCCCTCATCCACAATTATACCTTCCCTCATCCACAGTTATACCTTCCCTCATCCACAATTATACCTTCCCTCATCCACAATTATACCTTCCCTCATCCACAATTATACCTTCCCTCATCCACAGTTATACCTTCCCTCATCCACAATTATACCTTCCCTCATCCACAGTTATACCTTCCCTCATCCACAGTTATACCTTCCCTCATCCACAATTATACCTTCCCTCATCCACAATTATACCTTCCCTCATCCACAACTATACCTTCCCTCATCCACAATTATACCTTCCCTCATCCACAACTATACCTTCCCTCATCCACAACTATACCTTCCCTCATCCACAATTATACCTTCCCTCATCCACAATTATACCTTCCCTCATCCACAATTATACCTTCCCTCATCCACAGTTATACCTTCCCTCATCCACAGTTATACCTTCCCTCATCCACAGTTATACCTTCCCTCATCCACAATTATACCTTCCCTCATCCACAGTTATACCTTCCCTCATCCACAGTTATACCTTCCCTCATCCACAATTATACCTTCCCTCATCCACAGTTATACCTTCCCTCATCCACAATTATACCTTCCCTCATCCACCATTATACCTTCCCTCATCCACAGTTATACCTTCCCTCATCCACAATTATACCTTCCCTCATCCACAATTATACCTTCCCTCATCCACAATTATACCTTCCCTCATCCACAGTTATACCTTCCCTCATCCACAGTTATACCTTCCCTCATCCACAGTTATACCTTCCCTCATCCACAATTATACCTTCCCTCATCCACAGTTATACCTTCCCTCATCCACAGTTATACCTTCCCTCATCCACAATTATACCTTCCCTCATCCACAGTTATACCTTCCCTCATCCACAATTATACCTTCCCTCATCCACCATTATACCTTCCCTCATCCACAGTTATACCTTCCCTCATCCACAGTTATACCTTCCCTCATCCACAATTATACCTTCCCTCATCCACAACTATACCTTCCCTCATCCACAGTTATACCTTCCCTCATCCACAATTATACCTTCCCTCATCCACAATTATACCTTCCCTCATCCACAATTATACCTTCCCTCATCCACCATTATACCTTCCCTCATCCACAGTTATACCTTCCCTCATCCACCATTATACCTTCCCTCATCCACAGTTATACCTTCCCTCATCCACAGTTATACCTTCCCTCATCCACCATTATACCTTCCCTCATCCACAGTTATACC
The DNA here is from genome assembly GCF_023375975.1 of Astyanax mexicanus. Lineage (NCBI taxonomy): Eukaryota > Metazoa > Chordata > Actinopteri > Characiformes > Acestrorhamphidae > Astyanax > Astyanax mexicanus. The sequence goes on from NC_064408.1 coordinate 126,172,316, forward strand.
TTCCCTCATCCACAGTTATACCTTCCCTCATCCACAGTTATACCTTCCCTCATCCACAATTATACCTTCCCTCATCCACAACTATACCTTCCCTCATCCACAGTTATACCTTCTCTCATCCACAGTTATACCTTCCCTCATCCACAGTTATACCTTCCCTCATCCACAATTATACCTTCCCTCATCCACAATTATACCTTCCCTCATCCACAGTTATACCTTCCCTCATCCACAGTTATACCTTCCCTCATCCACAATTATACCTTCCCTCATCCACAACTATACCTTCCCTCATCCACAGTTATACCTTCCCTCATCCACAATTATACCTTCCCTCATCCACAGTTATACCTTCCCTCATCCACAGTTATACCTTCCCTCATCCACAGTTATACCTTCCCTCATCCACAATTATACCTTCCCTCATCCACAATTATACCTTCCCTCATCCACAGTTATACCTTCCCTCATCCACAGTTATACCTTCCCTCATCCACAGTTATACCTTCCCTCATCCACAGTTATACCTTCCCTCATCCACAACTATACCTTCCCTCATCCACAATTATACCTTCCCTCATCCACAGTTATACCTTCCCTCATCCACAGTTATACCTTCCCTCATCCACAATTATACCTTCCCTCATCCACAATTATACCTTCCCTCATCCACAGTTATACCTTCCCTCATCCACAATTATACCTTCCCTCATCCACAGTTATACCTTCCCTCATCCACAATTATACCTTCCCTCATCCACAACTATACCTTCCCTCATCCACAGTTATACCTTCCCTCATCCACAGTTATACCTTCCCTCATCCACAACTATACCTTCCCTCATCCACAGTTATACCTTCCCTCATCCACAGTTATACCTTCCCTCATCCACAATTATACCTTCCCTCATCCACAATTATACCTTCCCTCATCCACAATTATACCTTCCCTCATCCACAGTTATACCTTCCCTCATCCACAGTTATACCTTCCCTCATCCACAGTTATACCTTCCCTCATCCACAACTATACCTTCCCTCATCCACAGTTATACCTTCCCTCATCCACAGTTATACCTTCCCTCATCCACAGTTATACCTTCCCTCATCCACAGTTATACCTTCCCTCATCCACAGTTATACCTTCCCTCATCCACAGTTATACCTTCCCTCATCCACAGTTATACCTTCCCTCATCCACAGTTATACCTTCCCTCATCCACAGTTATACCTTCCCTCATCCACAACTATACCTTCCCTCATCCACAATTATACCTTCCCTCATCCACAATTATACCTTCCCTCATCCACAATTATACCTTCCCTCATCCAAAGTTATACCTTCCCTCATCCACAATTATACCTTCCCTCATCCACAATTATACCTTCCCTCATCCACAGTTATACCTTCCCTCATCCACAGTTATACCTTCCCTCATCCACAGTTATACCTTCCCTCATCCACAGTTATACCTTCCCTCATCCACAGTTATACCTTCCCTCATCCACAGTTATACCTTCCCTCATCCACAGTTATACCTTCCCTCATCCACAATTATACCTTCCCTCATCCACAGTTATACCTTCCCTCATCCACAGTTATACCTTCCCTCATCCACAATTATACCTTCCCTCATCCACAATTATACCTTCCCTTGGTATCAGAACCAACATGCTGAACAGAAGCTCCTCCAGCTCCAGCAGGCGGGTGGAGCTTCCTGGTGGAGGAGCTGCAGTAGAAGCTGAAGTGTTGGAGATTCTGGATTCACCACATCTGAAGAACAGCACGACTTAACCTCTCAGCATGGAGATAAAAAACGTAACTGATAGACAGAGCAGCACTGCATGCATTAACCACTATCCATTATATACAAATTACACACAAATGGAGAAAGTTCAGCACTGTTGCTGGAGCTGCTCTCTCTAGGCGTGGTAAAGTCCTGTAAAGGTGACTGTAAGAGCACAGCGCAGAATGAAGAATCAATGAGGTGAGGAAGAATCCTCAAAGAATGTCAGCTGAAGACTGAATACAGAAATCTCTGACACATGCTTTTAACATTTTTGTTAAAGAATCTACAATAAGAGAAATATTAAAAAAGAGTAGAATTCATGGAAGGACACCACGGAGGAAGAGCACCTGGATGTTCCACAGCAGTACTGACTAAATATACTGTGGACAAATAAAACTAAAATTGAGTTGTTTGAAAAATAAACACACAACGCTATTCGTAGAGAAAAAAAAGGCACAGCACACCATCATCAAAACCTCATCCCAACTGTGAAACATGGTGGAGGGGGCATCATGGTTTGGGGCTGCTTTGATTTGCTGACTCAGGGTCTGGACGGATTGCTGTCATCAATGGAAAAATTAATTCATGAATTCCCAAGTTTACCAAGACATTTTGCAGGAAAGCTTAAGACCATCTGTCCCCCAACTGAAGCTCAACAGAGGATGGATGATGTAACAGGACAACGACCCAAAACATAGAAGTAAATCAACAACCGAACGACTTCAACAGAAGAAAATAAATAAATACTCCTTCTGGAGAGTCCTGACCTCCTGAACCCAACTGAGATGCTGCAGCATCATGTTCTCCTCCACCAGTCTTACACACTGCTTTTGGATAACTGCTTTTATGCTGCTTTACTCCTGGTGCAGAAATTCAAGCAGTTCAGTTTGGTGGTTTGATGGCTTGTGATCATCCATCTTCCTCTTGATTATATTCCAGAGGTTTTTAATTTGGTAAAATCAAAGAAACTCATCATTTTTAAGTGAAATATTATTTTTCAGAGCTGTATAATAAATCAAGCAATCTTAATCTCCACTTGAGTATTTACCAAATCAAGAATATGAAGTGATGAATTTCAAGTGATGAAATTAATTAAATAAATGAATAAAAACAGGTACAGGCTGTTGTCTGAAGGTGGTTAGTTTTTAAAAGTTTAAAATGATTTAGTGACTCCAGTGAGCTGAGCTTTTATTTTTTTTAGAGGTTTTCAATTTGCTAAAATCAAAGAAACTCATCATTTTTAATTGTTTTCTTGTTTTTTTTTTTTTTTCCAGAGCTGTGTAATCAATCAATCAATCAATCAATCAATAAATCAATCAATCAATCAATCAATCAACCTTTATTTCCACTGGGTAACCTTGAGGGTACATTGAGGGTAACCCTCATTTTCAATAAAGCCCAGCATTTACAAAATAAAAGGGTCTGAAAAATAAAGTAAAAAATTTACTTACAAAAATTACATGTACTTTTTTTTTTTACATTATTGTGGTGTTATTTTTAGTCCTTCATTTCTTTAATTGTGTTTATATTTTATTACTCCAGTTATTTATGTCTTTGTTTTGTTACATTTCAGCCTGCCTGCATATATCCTTTTATTCTGAATAGTTCTTTTTTTATTCTTCTTTTAAAATTTAGTCATTTAGTGATTTAGTGATGCCAGCTTTTAGAGTTTTAGAGGTTTTATAAATACATTTATTAAGTGAAATGTTGATATTTTACACTCCACTGTCATGAAGATGATGTAGAGGAAGAGATTCTTCAGACTTTTCTTGGAGAAATTGGAGATCAGAGGATTTCTGAAGCGTTAACAAGAGTCAATACTTCAATTTCTGGTTTTGAACCCATAGAGCCGGCGTTATCTGCCCTGTTTCAGAGTCACGAGCGCCGGAGGCTCTCCAGACGGAGTTTAACTCACTGCTGATCCCTCTAATCTGCAGCTACGCCATCAACCTTCAGCCCGGCGAGAGAACGCCCATCAGCAAATCCATCACCATGACGCTCTGCAGACAAATCCCCCCATTTACCCACAGCGCACCTGTCCAATCCCACCAACTAGGTGAAGCCATGGAGATGAAGTGATGGAGAGCCTAAACCCGCACAGGTAACGTTCAACAGCCGCCACTTTCCTCGTAAACCAGTCAATTACACCGCGTGAGTCATTTACGGCTCAGCCGGCCTGATTACAGCCTGTCTGAGAGGAGCCGGGAAATGTCACGGGTGTCAGTCACTCGCAGATACAGAGCCCAGAATAACAGAACTCTCCTCCGATCCCCCGAAAAAACACCTGCGGAGACGACCCGGCGAGCCCAGCGAGACGTCTGCACCCGCCGATCCCGTCTCCACAGAGAGCAGGACTCGTATTACAGGACTGAACTCAACTGAGCAAAGAAATAACACCTGACCAATATAAACTTCAGACAATCTCCCACTGAGGGTACAAAGCTAAATCAGATACAGTGCCGTGAAAAAAATATATACTTACATTGTTCAGATTAACCAATAAACAACTTCAAAAATAAGAATTGGCTGAAATCAGTTCAGAAATGAATATTTGGTGGAATAAACCTGGTTTTTAATCACAGTTTTCATGCATCTTGGCATCATGTTCTCCTCCACCAGTCTTACACACTGCTTTTGGATAACATTCCACAGGCAGCAGGACTCGTATTACAGGTCTGAACTCAACTGAGTAAAGAAAAAACCTGACGATGTCAGCAGGGTCAGGACAAGGTGAGACAAGTGCTGATTATAAAATAAGAGAGCAGTCAGAGAGGAGAGCAAGGTCGGTAACTAAAGATCAACAGCAGAACTAGAGGGCTAGACAAGAGAGTAAACTAAGAGCAGGAAAGGGTCGAAAACAAAAAGACAAGAAAGCAAGGACAGAGCTAGTAAACTAGATAATACTCGGCAGAGAACAGAGAAAACAGAGGACTATATATACTGATACAAACAGGTGTGGGAAATGAGCAATCAGAAGGAGTCCCGTGTTCAGCCGAGTCTTTGTAGTTCATGGATTCAGGCTGAGAATGGTGGGAAATTTTTAAGTCTTTAAGCAAACAATTGCTCTGAATGGGCAGACTGACAGTATCAGGACTGACAGACGAACATAAACTACAGACAGATCTTCCACTGCTGTCAAAAAGCGAAAGTATCAGATAAATAGAACATGAGTAAATACAACAAAAAACACTTTTTAAATGAGGATTTCCTTTATTAAAGGGGGAAAAAGCATACATTAACTGATTACTGTCAGACCTGTATAATCAAGAAATCATGTAAATAATAGAACCTGTCTGACAACATGAAGCAGATAAAAGATCTCAAAAAGCAGCACATAATAACCCCTGATATGAAGAAACTCAAAAACAGATGAGAAAAGGACTATTTGTCATCTATCAGCCTGGAAAAGGTTATAAAGTTTCTAAAGCTTTGAGACTCCAGAGATCCACAGTGATTCACTATTATTATTCACTAATGGAGAAAAACATGGAACACTGGTGAACCGAAATTACTCCAAAAGGGCATGAACAACTCATCCAAGAGGTCCATAAAAAAGAATCCAGAACAACTAAAGAGTTTAAAAGAACGGCAGGATCACTCACCTCAATTAAGATTGTTCAGATTGATCATTGTTAATGATTCAATAAAAAGAAAGAGACTGTGTGAAAATGGTCTTTAAATGGGTTCTTTTGGGATCTCCTGGATGAGTTGTCCATGCCCTTTTCGGTCAGCCAAAGCAGGACCTACCTTTAAGAACCTTCTGAAGACAGAGCTCTTCAAAGAGCTCTTACTCTCCTAACACCTCTAACTAACTACCTTCTACTACCAGATCAGGAGAATCTCTCACTATCTTTAATAAACTCCTGAAGACAGAGCTCTTCAAAGAGCTCTTACTCTCCTAACACCTCTAACTAACTACCTTCTACTACCAGATCAGGAGAATCTCTCACTATCTTTAATAAACTCCTGAAGACAGAGCTCTTCAAAGAGCACTTACTCTCCTAACACCTCTAACTAAACTACCTTCTACTACCAGATCAGGAGAATCTCTCACTATCTTTAATAAACTCCTGAAGACAGAGCTCTTTAAAGAGCACTTACTCTCCTAACACCTCTAACACACTAACTACTACTACCAGATCAGGAGAATCTCTCACTATCTTTAATAAGCTCCTGAAGACTGAGCTCTTCAAAGAGCACTTACTCTCCTAACACCTCTAACTACCTTCTACTACCAGATCAGGAGAATCTCTCACTATCTTTAAGAGACTCCTGAAGACAGAGCTCTTCAAAGAGCACTTACTCTCCTAACACCTCTAACTAACTACCTTCTACTACCAGATCAGGAGAATCTCTCACTATCTTTAATAAACTCCTGAAGACAGAGCTCTTTAAAGAGCACTTACTCTCCTAACACCTCTAACACACTAACTACTACTACCAGATCAGGAGAATCTCTCACTATCTTTAATAAGCTCCTGAAGACTGAGCTCTTCAAAGAGCACTTACTCTCCTAACACCTCTAACTACCTTCTACTACCAGATCAGGAGAATCTCTCACTATCTTTAAGAGACTCCTGAAGACAGAGCTCTTCAAAGAGCACTTACTCTCCTAAAACCTCTAACTAACTACCTTCTACTACCAGATCAGGAGAATCTCTCACTATCTTTAATAAACTCCTGAAGACAGAGCTCTCCAAAGAGCACTTACTCTCCTAACACCTCTAACAAACTAACTACTACTAACCTCATTTCCTTCTTCCCCTTTCTTTCTCTATCACACTATTTACTTTTGGTTTCCCTTAGGCCCTATCTGTTTTCTTTTTTATTTTGCCTTGAATTTCTATGTATTTCTAAAGTAAAAAGGGAACCATATGGAACCTTGTAGAACCTCCAAACCCAACCATTATATCCAATCTCATCTTATATCCAGCACAGAGCCTCCAACAGTTTCCCCAATAAAACTCTAAACTACTGATTTTACTCTGATATTGTGAATCGCTGTAATAAATCAGTTAACAGCTCGGTGATGTTCCGGCAGCAGGAGGAGTGTTTGGTGTAACAGTGGGTGAATGGAGGCCGGGAGATCCTGAGGGAGACGCTAATGACGCCGTGAGGAGATCAGATAAGGCCATGGTGGAGTTCCTCTCAGCGAGACTCACACTGACACACAAAACACCCCCAGAGAACAGCACTCAGCCGAGAGGAAACCGGGGGGTTTATGGGTGATAACAAGTGGTGGCCCTAATTTATCTGTACTCCAGTTCAGAGGCATTTCTATCGACCATTTCTGTTTGATCTACTGAACCATGGTACTGGTACATGGTTTTTCTGAAGCGTAAAACACTTTTTTAGGTGTTTTTGTTTTACTTTCCGACTGATTAGTGGAAGTTAAGTCAGGCTATCATTACCCAACAATATTAAACAATAGAAGAAGAAAAAGAAAAGGTGTTGTGTCTAAATTTGACCCCAGACCATGGCGATGTGCAGGAGTGTTACACCACAGTTAGGGTACAATAGGTTACTGTAATTCTATATCTACTGTAACTGTAGATTAATAATTATATATAAATAGAAACAAAAGAATTTACACATTCAGGTAAGGAAGGAATATCCAAAAAACAGAGTTTTATCAAGAGTAGTATCACATTTTCTTACTGTAAAAATTTGGAGTAATCGAAAGGCAAACATAGGAAAAATGCCTATTCAGTTTTACATAAACCAGATTTTGGAGTTCTACAAAACAGGCAAATCTCACTTTTATCTAATGGCATCATCAAATCTACAAAGAATGCTTCCCATACTATGAACGATATAAATATCAAGTGATATTACTGTACCAATTTGGAGTAACTGGATGCCAAACCTAAGAAAAATGTCTATTCGGTTTAGCATAAACCAGATTTTGGAGTCCTATAAAACCAGCAAATGAAACTGTTATCAAATTAAACTTTTAAATTCTTGAAGAAAACTTTCAATCCTATTAACGATACAAGTATCAAGTGATTTTACTGTAGCAATTTGTAGTAAATGGATGCCAAACCTAAGAAAATGTCTATTCAGCTATACATAAATCAGATTTTGGTGTCCTATAAAACATGAAACTCAAAGGGTGATCTATTCGCATCACTAGATTCATAAAAATAGAATTTGAATGTATTCAAATCCTATGTTTCAACTGATATTACTGTACCAATGTGGAGTAATGGGACGCCAAACCTAAGAAAAATATCTATTCGGTTAAATATAAACCAGATTTTGGAGTCCTATAAAACACAAAAAAGACAAATCTCACTTTTATCTAATGGCTTCATCAAATCTACAAAGATTGCTTCCCATACTATGAATGTCATAAATATCAAGTGATTTTACTGTAGCAATCTGGGGTATTCAGAAGTCAAACTTAGGAAAAAAATGTCTATTTGGTTTTCCATAAACCAGATTTTGAAATCCAATAAAACCACCAAATCAAACTGTTATCAAACAGCATCATTAAATCCACAAAAAACACTTTCCATACTATTAATGATATAAATATCAAGTGATTTTACTGTAGAAATTTGGAGTAATAGGAAGTCAAAACTAAGAAAAATATCCATTCAGTTTTGTATAAACCAGATTTTGGAGTCCTATAAAACCAACAAATCAAACAGTTATCAAATGAAACTTTTAAAATCTTGCAGAACACTTTCAATCCTATTAAAATACAAGTATCAAGTGATTTTACTGTAGCAATTAGAAGTAATGGGATGCCAAAACTAAGAAAAATGTCTATTCTGTTTTGCATAAATCAGATTTTGGAGTTCTATAAAATATGAAACTCAAAGGGTTGTCTATTCGCATAACTAGATTCATAAAAATCACATCAAACCTTGGAAAAATGTCTATTCGGTTTTGCATACACCAGATATTGTCCTATAGAGAGTCCTATAAAACCAACAAATCTCACTTTTATCTAACTGCTTCATTCAATCCACAAAGAGCACTTCCCACATTATTAATGATATAAATATCAAGTTATTTTACTGTAGATATTTGGAGTAATGGGACGCCAAACCTAAGAAAAATGCCTATTTGGCTATGCATAAATCAGATTTTGGAGTCCAATAAAATCAACAAATCAAAATTTTATCAAATGACACCATTACATTTTTGAAGAACACTTTACCTACTATTAATGATAAAAGTATAAAGTGATTTTACTGTAGTAGTTTGGAGTAATCGGAGGTCAAACTTAGTAGAAATGTCTATTTGGTTTTGCATAAACCTGATTTTGGAGACCTATAAAAGCTGCAAATCAAGCTGTTATCTAATGGAACTACTAAATTCTTGAAGAAAACGTGCAGTCCTATTAACGATACAAGTATCAAGTGATATTACTGTGCCAATTTAGAGTAATCGAATGCCAAACCTAAGAAAAATGTCTATTCGGCTGTACATAAACCTGAATTTGGAGTCCAATAAAACCAGCAAATCAAACTGTTAATCCGTGAAGAACACTTTCCATTCTATTAAAGGTATTAGTTTCAAGTGATTTTACTGTAGCAATTTGGAGTAATCGGACGGCAAACCTAAGAAAATGTTCTCTTTGATTTAGTATAAACCAAAATTTGGAGTCCAATAAAACCGGCAAATCAAACTGTTATCAAATGACACCATTAAATCCTTAATTAAACCCTTCCATACTATTAATGGTATTGGTTTTAAGTGAAATTACTGTAGCATTTTGGAGTAATGTGGGGGAAAACTTGGTGGAAGGGTCACTCTTGGAGCTCAGAACTGTTCAGCCATGGAAAATTTCTGCAATTGCAAACAAACTGAGGTAAATTTGTGCTGGAAATGAAATAGGCTGAAGAGTTTACTTGAATCCAGTGCGGCTGATGGATGATTTTATAGTCTGATCTACTGTTTAATGAAGGGTTTATCTTGGACGTTCTCGGTTCCTGGCCTTGGTGAGTATTAGCTAATAGCCTGGATGCTAAAGAGCGGTGAGGGATGATGAATGAGTCGGTGGGCTGGAGATGACCCCGCTCCTGCGACGCTCCTCCATGTCTTTAATCATTTCCGCGGGTCCGAGGCCGGCGCTCTCGCCGGTGATTATTTTAAAGATGGCGATGGAGGGCCATTACAGGACGGCGCTACACGACCAGGAGAACATTCCCAATATTCTACATTATTACCTGCAGCAGCACCAGAACACGCTGCTCTTTATTAACCCGCGGCGTCGTATTTTATTATTACAACGAGGTCATTTATCTTCCTGAAACATCACGCTAAAGAGACACAGCTCAAGCAGAACCTCTCACAACATGATGCACAACTGGTTAAATTACCTACGAACAGGTACGCACTTAAATCAGCCAGGTAATTAATTATAATTTATCACAACTATTAGTAGAGATGAGCAATTAAATTTACAATGTACAGTTGCAGGAAAAATATATGAACTCTTGGGGATTATACTTGGATTTCTGCATAAATTGGTCATTAAATGTGTTTTGATCTCTTTATCTAAGTCACAACTATAGACAAACACAGTCTGCTTAAACTAAAACCACACAAACAATTATATGTTTGCATGATTTTATTAAACACAACATGTTAACATTCACAGCGAGGGGGGTAAAAAGTATGTGAACCCCTCGGCTAATGACTTTTCTAAGAGTTGATTGGAGGCAGGATGTGATTGGATGTTCATAAGAAGCATCGCTTGATGTGAATCCCGAGTGAATGCCTCTCAGGAGACCTACATTCAAGCTTACGATCGGCTCATAGAAGCAAACGATGCACAAAAGCACAGAAAAAGTGAGTTTTTTGCATGATGTTTTCCTTTAAAATTCATATATAGAACAGGATGTTTTAAACTCTTCAATTTAGAGAAAAATGAGGTTAATTTGATTGTACAGAATTTGGGTGCGTTAAACGTGAATTGGGTTAATTATGTTAAACCCTGAAGCTGAATGAAGCCTGACCTACTGCCTGACTTCACTCTGCCTGACTTGACTACTCAACTGTACTGTGCCTGACTCAACTCGAATCTACTGTACTCTCCCCAACTCTACTCAACTGTACTCTGCCTGACTCAACTCGAATCTACTGTACTCTGCCCGACTCAACTCGAATCTACTGTACTCTTCCCAACTCTACTCAACTGTACTCTGCCCGACTCAACTCGAATCTACTGTACTCTTCCCAACTCTACTCAACTCTACTCTGCCGGACTCAACTCGAATCTACTGTACTCTGCCCAACTCTACTCAACTGTACTCTGCCCGACTCAACTCGAATCTACTGTACTCTTCCCAACTCTACTCAACTGTACTCTGCCCGACTCAACTCGAATCTACTGTACTCTTCCCAACTCTACTCAACTGTACTCTGCCCGACTGAACTCAAATCTACTGTACTCTCCCCAACTCTACTCAACTGTACTCTGCCCAACTCAACTCGAATCTACTGTACTCTTCCCAACTCTACTCAACTGTACTCTGCCCGACTCAACTCGAATCTACTGTACTCTTCCCAACTCTACTCAACTGTACTCTGCCCGACTCAACTCGAATCTACTGTACTCTCCCCAACTCTACTCAACTGTACTCTGCCCGACTCAACTCGAATCTACTGTACTCTTCCCAACTCTACTCAACTGTACTCTGCCCGACTCAACTCGAATCTACTGTACTCTTCCCAACTCTATTCAACTGTACTCTGCCCAACTCAACTCGAATCTACTGTACTCTTCCCAACTCTACTCAACTGTACTCTGCCCAACTCAACTCGAATCTACTGTACTCTTCCCAACTCTACTCAACTGTACTCTGCCCGACTCAACTCGAATCTACTGTACTCTTCCCAACTCTACTCAACTGTACTCTGCCCGACTCAACTAGAATCTACTGTATGCTGCTCAACTCTACTCAACTCTACCGACTAAACTCGAATCTACTGTACTCTGCCCAACTCTACTCGACTGTACTCTGCCCGACTCTGATCTGCTCTACCCAACTCTACTCCGCTCTACCCGACTCTACTCTACCTGACTTTACTCTGCTCTGCCCAACTGCACTCTGCCCGACTCAAATCTACTCTACCTTGTTCGACTTGACTCGATCACTTTAAATCGTGCTGTCTGTTTTAAAAATAAAAAGAACTAAAAATAGGATTTGTAACTTAAAGAATATCCAGATTAATTTTATGCTATTATCAGCCAGCCCTGTCTCCCACAGCACAGTGAAGCTCATCAGAAACTGCACCTCTGGTCCTGGTAGTTGGAGAATCCCTGCTCTGTGTGTTTTGGTGTTTTCTCAGCTTTAACACCCGATAATCAGATAATTAACGAGTCCTCTCTGGAGTAAAGTGGGGGTTAGAGACACACACAGATCTAAATCTGGATACTTTAGTGAAAACACAGGGAAACACTGCCCTATATACTGATACTGACACTACAATATATCTCTAACTGTTACTGTATAAAATAATGTGCCCAGGGGTGCCCAAACTTTTGAATAAATTAGGTTAAATCCAGTAAAAAAAAAACTTACTTTGTAGAGAAGTGTCTTCAGATTACAGGGATGCCAAATGTTCAAGTATTCAATTCTAATTAAACAATTACAACATAGAAAATTAAACAAATAATGAAATAAGTAATAATTAAAGTGCTATTTAAATTCATGAAAATGAACCGAGAAATCACCCAATCAGGAGTGAAGAATCGTGAGTGATGAGTGATGACTGCTCTAAATGCTCCTAACATCCTACATCTCCCCCATCAGGACATTAATAGACCTGCTTATTAGACCCATTCAGCATCATCTCTACAATAACTGCCTAAAATAATCTGAATACAATCAAACTCTGCTCACAGCAATGTTCTTAATTAGTGTTCAGATTTCTACAAAGAATTCCAGCCCCGGAAATCACAATCAGAAAAACACACTGTATAAAAACAACCAATACTCAGTGTTAAATTTAGCACAGTATCCGCTACGATACTGACTCTTAAATACAGTATTAGTATTTATATTTACTCAGTACAAATACTTCTAAATACAGTATCAGTACCAGTATTAATACTTGCTCTTGAATACAGTATCAGTACTAATACTCACTGTTAAATGCAGAATAAGTATGTGTACTAATACTCTAGAAACTACAGTATTGTATTGGTGCTGATACTCATTTTTAAATACAGTATCAGTATCTGTGTCTGAATTACAGTATCAGTGCTAATACTCACTATTAAATACAGTATCAGTACTAATACTCATTTTTAAATACAGTATTAGTACTAATACTCTTAAATACAGTGCTGTATCAGTGAGAAACTAAGTAAAGTATTGTATCTCTGCTGTATCTGTACAACTCTGTACAACTTGTATACAGTAGATACAGTATCTGTAGTAATATTTACTCTTAAATACAAGATTGTATTAATGCTAATACTCTCTCTTAAATACAGTATCTGTCTCTAAATTACAGTATCGGTGCTAATACTCTTAAATACAGTATGGTATCAGTACTAATACTCTCTTATAAATACAGTTTATTACATTTTAGAACTTAAGTTTAGAAAATTACAGAATTCAGCTAAAACTAATTTTTAAATACAGTATAAGTGCCAATACTTTTAAATACAATACTGTATCAGTACTAATGCCCTCTCTTAAATACAGTACCTGTCTCTACATTACAGTATTGGTGCTGATACTCATTTTTAAATACAGTATTGTTTAAGTGCCAATACTCACTCTTAAATAGATTATCTGTCTCTAAATTACAGAATTTAGCTAAAACTAATTTTAAATACAGTAGAAGTGTCAATACTTTGAAATACAGTATTGTATCAGTGCCAATACTCACTCTTAATACAGTATCTGTCTCTAAATTACAGCATCAGTACTAATACTCTTAAATACTGTATTGCATCAGTGCTAATACTCTTAAGTAAAGTATTGTATCTCTGCTGTATCTCTTTTATACAGTATCTGTAAAACTCTTACAGTAGGTGATGCAGAGGTTTTATTTAAGGTGGACTGAACTATTAAAGAGTAGCTGAGTTAAGAAGTGAAGTCTTAGTTTCAGGAGATGATCCAGTATGAATTTTAGAAACTGATGAAGATGATATTAAAGGAACTGAAGGAACCTGTGGATCTTCTGTGGCGGTTCAGCAGGTAAAACAGGTGAACAGGTGAGACTCACCGCGCGCCAGTAGAAGCAGAGTTAATCCCGGCAGCTGATGCTGATGATGCTGAAGGTGTGTGCAGGTATCAGGCGCGCGCTGCCTCCGCGGAGCGCCTCTCCATCCTCCTCTCAGCCGGACCGTGGCGCACGGAATCAGCGCGTGCGATCATCTGCGCGCGCTCCCGCCGCGTGCCCGTCCCCCTGCGCGCTGGAGAGGCTTTTACTGCTGGTTCCACTGGTTCGCTCTTCACTTTCCCAGTGCCGCGCTGGGAGAGAGAGCGCGCGAGCCTTTACTGAGGGAGCAGCGACCTCTAGCAGCCAATCAAAACTCCAGAAAAACACTTTATTTATACCCTTTAAACTTTTATCCCATTTTATCACCTTTATAAAAAATAAACTAACGGATTTAAAACATTAACATATTCAAGTTAATCCACCATAAACTTTAACCGTTTTTTAACTTTAACGAATTTAAAACTTTAATGGATTTTAAACGTTAATGGACTTAAAACATTTTATTAAAACAGTTTATTAACCATACACTTTAACGGTTTTTTTTAACTTTAAAGATTTAAAACGTTAATGGACTTAAAACATTAACATATTAAAGTTAATTAACCAAAAAATTTAATGGTTTTTAAACTTTCACGGATTTAAAACTTTAACGGATTTAAAACATTAACATATTCGAGTTTTTTAACCATACACTTTAACGGTTTTTAAACTTTAACAGATTTAAAACATTAACATATTCGAGTTTATTAACCATAAACTTTAACGTTTTTTTTTTTTTACTTTAACGGTTTTAAAACTTTAATATATTTAAAACATAAACATATTCCAGTTTATTAACCATAACCTTTAACGGATTTAAAACTTTAATGGATTTAAAACATAAACATATTCAAGTTTATTAACCATAAACTTTAACGGATTTAAAACTTTAATGTATTTAAAACATAAACATATTCAAGTTATTAACCATAAACTTTAACAAATGTAAAACTTTAACAGATTTTAATCTTTAACGGATTTTAAACAACAGCTAAAGCAAAGTGCTGTTCATAGATAATTATAAAACATAAAACAAACACTAAAATAATAAAAGACAAGCTAAAAATAAGACAATAAAACGTAATTAATAAATTTCAATTAGAAATTTCATTAGAAAATAATTGAATGGGGAGATGCTGAACTCAGTATATTTATTTAATATTTCTGCAACACTCGAATTCTTCGATCTAACATTACTGTAAATGAAACTGTAGAATCTGTAGAACTTCTTTAAATTAATTTAAATATTAATTTGGATAAAACCTATTATAAAATCAGGTTTAGAAACAATAACTTTTGTTTAAAATTAAATATTCACTAAGGATTCAGTGCATTTCATACATCTACATTGTATATATTTCAATGCAAACAAAGGGAAAAAGGAGTGGCTGCTACTGTTTAGGGAACAAAACAGTAATTATTTCAATAAAATGGTGAACATTTTTACAAAATATCATGGGTGAAATTGTCAAACAACTTTAATGTTTTACCAAAAAAACACTTAAAAAACAATTTTAACAATTTAGGTTATAATCCAAAGAAAATAAGTAATTACTTATATTTTTATTTAAATAAAATAAAATCCATTCGAAATCCATCTTTTTTTTTTTTGAAATAGTCATTATTTTAATAAATAAAAAGTCTATAAAATAATTGTCTACTTTTGTCAAAAAAAAAGTTAAAAAAAGTGATTTTAACAAAAATCGAAATGTTCACTGTTTGGATAAATTAAGTAAAAATTTAAATGTATTATTTTAAAAATATCTTTTGAGAACATACACAAATTCAATTTCACAAAAATACATTATTTAAAAAAAGGTACATGAGAATTTCTAGGAAGTTCTCTAGGAAGTTTGTTATTTCTAGGAAGTTCGTTACCTCTATAAAGGGAGTTATTCCTAGAAAGTTTGTATGTCTAGAAAGTTCATTATGTTTATAAAGTTTATTTCTAGGAAGTTCGTTATTTCTTGAATGTTTGTCATGTCTAGAAATTTTGTTATTTCTCGAAAGTTTGTTATGTCTAGAAAGCTGGTTATTTCTAGGAAGTTCTCTATATGTTTACTATTTTTGGCATAGTAAGTCAAATTATCCAAAGAATAAATCATTATTCCAACTTATTCTGACAAGATAAGATTTAAAACTGTGGATAGAAAATAAAAGACACTTTACAAATGGGATCCTCTGAGATAATAAAAGAATATAAACCATCACAAGTTCTGTTGGCGGATATTTTATTTTGTAAAAAGTTGAGGTTTACACTGGAAATTAAATGTGATTTGGATAAAATTGAGTTTATGTTTTTTTTTTAGGAAAACAGCGAACGGTCAGAATCGAGATGAGCAGAAATGATGTTGTTTTATCTCTAAATCGTACGATAAATCAGTATCGTAATAATCGTTACAGGCCTCAGCAGACTTGCAGTCCTTAATTACACTGGGCATTTAAACACAACTGAGCCTAAATACACACACACTACACACCACACACACTACACACACACTCTACACACCACACACACACTCTACACACCACACACACACTACACAAACACACACTTAGTAAACCTTATAGCTATTCTGAGGTGAATCCTTGTTCCTATTATCCACATACTTCTTCATTATACTTATTTAATGCCTTATTTACCTTGTTATGAATATCCTGTCAATAATTGTGTGTTATTTTTGTGTTTCTTAATATTTGTGACAAACACGGGAGATCCCTGACCTCATGCAACCCTATGACCCATGGGATTCAAACAAGACTGTGTTTTTTACCACCTCTGATAATTAATTAACACAATTCATTGTCTTAGTTGACCAATTAATGAACTGAACACGATAGGGTTAATTTCCCCCTACAAAATACAGGTTAAAAAAGAATAATGACTTTGCTCCAGTTCCTGAAGTAAATCTTGCAGGTGGTTCATTAAGGTCACCTCCAGGTGTTCCTTATTTGACCCCTCCTCGCTGAACTCTGCCCGGCAAACTGACATGACAAAGTCTGCATCAGCCTGACACAATAAATCAGATGAATTAGTAAAACAAAAAATGTAGAGACTTGTTTTTCTACATGACTTTTTCCTGAATATACCGCAAGTTAAGAGTTAACCAATAGTAAAAACAATATTTAAACACATCTGTTGGTACCAGGCAGTACCAACATTTAGTGGTTCAATGAGTAAAATGTGTCAATTTAGAATAAAAAAAACATGGACTTACAATCATTTCTACCCCAGGGGTGAAAAGTGGCTGGCAGATATCAGGGTATTTGGCCATTAGATCAGAAAGCCCATACAGCTGCAAACCATTCCTTACCTGCTGCAGTATTGGGAACAGCTTCAGGGTTGCTTCATGGAGAATAACAGCACTGTTTTGAAGCAAAACACAAAAATCACTAAAGTAATGAAATCTAGATATTTCCTGAAAGAAGCAATAAATGTAAAACCTTAACAAGTATTCAGAAACTATGCAACAAAAAATGATGTAGTGTAAAATGTGTGTGTGTGTGGGGGGGGGGGGGTAAATAGTCAATCAGTTAATTTAAATTCAAATACTGACTTTAAATTGACAATTATAAATAAAATACACGGATTGCTTTGCAAGACTGCTACTGAATCTTCCATTTTTTTTTATCCGATTTTCGATTTAAATCTATTTTTTTCCCCTACTAAAAATAAAATAAAGATGATTCAAAAATGGTTAAAAACGAAATACATATGGTCTGTAGAAAATCACTCTGATGGTCTTACCTTGGAAATAAGCTCAATATGTTGGTCATCTCCCAGAGCAGTTTTGTCCAGGTCTTCAAATTTCAAAGATCCACTGCACAGAAACTTGTAGCACCAAACCGCTAAAAAATTTGGAGCCGGTCCACTTTGCGCCAGGCTGACAGCCATTATTTCTCCTATAGTCCTATAAAAAAAGAAGAAGAAGACCAGGAACATTTAAACAATGACATCCTAGTGCTGTGTAGAATATATAAAATAAAAAATGTGTCTCCAAAACTATAATTGAAAAAAGAAAAAATTAATGTTAATGTAATTAATTTAATTGGGTTTCAAACAATTATGGAGCATTTTATTGGCCCATTTACCATGACACCCAATGTAAAAGGCAACTGCTAATTTTAAAGATGGACATACATTTTTACAGCAATGATAATACAGTATGCATGAGTGTACAACACATACTTAAAGTGGTCTAAATCGGAGATTGAATACTTCGGCCTCTTGCCATGTCTGTCACCCTCGAAAAAGCGCTTTTCAATGCCTTCCATCATTCCTTCAACCAAAGAATACAGAGAATAATTACACATGATTACACATTCATTAAATCATCTATGTAACCTTTGCTCACCTGACAGAAGCTCTTTGCGGAGCGCCCCTGTGTCTATCCCAGCCTCACCTAAAAAGACAACTTTCAGTTGTTTCGCTGGATTTGACTTTTTTTGTCTTTGCCATTGAGAAAGGACTCTCTCCAACATATTATGCCGGGACACTGTGATGTCAAATGAGTAGCCATCTGTTGTGGACACTGCAGCTGTAATGGCCTGGAGAACCCCTTCAAGACTAACACACACACACACACATACACACACACACAAATACCATACCAATCTACCAATCATAAAAAATAATCATGTTATGTAGTACAGATTAAGAAATTACAAATATACCTCTCACTTTCACTGTTACACTGTGATTCCCCTTCAGTGATAAGATGTGTGTCCTCCACCCTGTTACGTACATAATAGATAACCACTGGTTAGCTTTATTTAAATTATCACATCCCTGTGTTGTGTAGAAAATATATTATAAAAAATTTGTATCTTAAGAACTGAAATTTGTGTCCTCCACCCTGTTGTTTTATACATTTGTAGAATTATTAAATCATCAACTAGAACCCTGAAAGGCCTGTGTAATCACAGTTTGGCAACATACCTGATTTAACACATGCTTTTAATTTCCAGAATTAGTAAACCACCAAACTGTAATGATTCTGATCCTCCAGGACCAGAGGCAAACAAATATTGCTATACTTAGACATTAAGAACTGTATAGTTCTTTACAAATATATAAACATAAAAAAATACTTAAAGGGATTTTCTTTTTTAAAGATTTATACATTAAACAAACATTTTTAATTTGTCACCTTTCACCACACAAGCTAGCATGGACTTCCAAATAATCCAATGGGAAAATCATGAGGCACACTGGACATGAGCCCTGAATAGAAGATATCAATATTACCTCCAGTGAAAAACAAGAAATGTACTACTTAAAATAGAATGAGTGTAATATCTATTAAGTAAGACCAATTGTAGGAATTGCATAAATGCCATTACCTTAGACATAGATGTACTGTTACTATTGGCTGCCACAGAAGAGTTCACTCCAGATAATTCAGACATATCACAGGAAGGCTAAAATGAACATACAGTAAAGAAAAATAATTAAAAATAGATCACAGTGGTAAGTAGAGTATTAATAGCATTACTGAATTTATTCTTACCTTTCTGGATGTACTTGTACCAGTGGTTTCCACAGAGTTCACAGAGGAGAACTCCCCAACAATAGACACATCAGGGAAAGACTAAAAGGAACAGACAATACAAGTAAATATTTGTCAAAACAATAACATTGTGTCTAAAATAATTACCAAAAAAAATATTATTTATTGAACAAAGGCATTGCTCTTACACAACAATCATCGTAGAGAGAGTCGTACTCTGTGGATGACCTGCCAATGCAACATGATTTAACATGAACAGCCAAAATTTGCAAAGGCATAGACAACCCGCAGGCTTGGCAAGTTGCCTTTGGCATCTTCTGGAATTCATGTGCATCAACAGGAAGAGGCAATGTGTCTAGTTCCTCCTGGAGTGGAACTATGTACAAAGTGTTTTACCCCCTCCACTCACAGATCTTAAATACTGAGTATTATATCCCTCAGCTTCTGGGGGGACGACTGTAAGTTTTCTTTGTCCAGATCCACCTATGAGGAGCAATTAAGAATAATTAAAAGATTGGAAATAAAAAGTAATAAGAAACCCCTGACCTTCTGACCTGTTTAAAGTCTACATTACCAAGAGCCTTGTGCAGAAGCCATCCTCCTGATAATTTGGAAAGTTTGAGGTAATGATGAGTAAGAGCTTTTGAAAACTGCATGAAAGAGAAAACATAATTTTTTTGTAAGAGTGACATTCCAATAATGACAAGCAATAACATTTATTTAAAATTTTAAAATTGCATTCATATGAGACCTTTTTAGTTGTCACATCTGGTACTGTTAGCTCCTCTGTCCCTTCCACACCAAGCTCTAACGGAGGTTCTCAGGTCAACAACTACACTACCCAGAATGCACCACCCGCTGACATCACGCACTCACCTGATCACGTGACACCTCACCTGCTTCCTCCAGGAAGTCCTGAATACTGATTACTGGGACTATAAAGGTGCACGCCACACAAACACCCACGCCGTGTATTGTAGGTTCTCCTCTTTACAAAGCGTTCTATATTTCTTGTCTCAGTTTATCTTGTGTATGACCTTGCTTTTGTTTTCTCGACGCTGATTATTGCCTTTGCCTCTGATACTGGATTGCTTGTGTATTACCTGGACTGTGTTTTCACTACTGCCTCTTGGATTACCTCTGATATTGGATTGCTTGTGTATTACCTGGACTGTGTATCACTACTGCCTCTTGGATTACCTCTGACATTGGATCTCTCGTGTATGAACTCTGGACTGTCTCTCGTTTATGGTATGGTTTTGTCTTCACTGCTCTGTTTACTGGTGATCACCCATTTTTCTGTATCGACTACGATTACATCTGTTTATTTTTATAATAAACTTAATATATTTTTATCTGTATCTGCACGTGTCTGCAATTCTGTGCTCATCATGACAGAATACGGGGCCGTACAAGATCAGATAGCGGATACTGAGGCTATTAAATCTGGTTTAGCCAACCAGGGGAGGCTACTCGGTCAGCACCAGCAAACGCTCGCTGGTGTGACCCAAGCTGTTTCAGAGCTAGCCCGCCAGCAAACCTCGCAGCAGCAACAACTTTCTGAGCTGCTAGCTCACCTCAGAGGCTTAACTGAGCCTAGCCCTAGCCCTTTTGCCGCCCCCAGTATGCCCAACGCTAAATCCTCTGTGCCTGGTTTTTCTGTGTCTAAACCGGAGATTTTTGATGGGGATCCGGAAAAATGCAGCGGTTTCCTTTTGCAATGCTCCGTGTTTTTCAGTAATTCACCGCCCACAACCGATAATGCTAAGATCGGTTTTATTATCTCCCGGCTTTCTGGTAAGGCACTAGAGTGGGCAACAGCTATTTGGGAGGAAGTTTCTGGGGCTAGTTACACTGACTTTTTGGCCACTTTTCGCTCAGTTTTTGATCATTCGCGTTATGGACAGTCTAATGGAGAACTTTTGCTGGCTCTCAAGCAAGGTCAGAAGCCGGTGGCTTCCTACGCTTTGGAGTTCCGCACTCTTGCAGCTGGTAGTGGTTGGAATAACGCTGCTTTGATAAACGTATTCAGATGCGGACTCAACCCAGATATACAGAGGGAGTTAGCCTGCAGAGATGATTCGCTAACTTTGGACCAGCTCATCTCACTATCTATCCGGTTGGATCAACTTCTCTTGCGCCGCCCCAAGACCAGCCCTCGCGCTCAACACACTCCTGTGACTCTGCCCCGCGCCCCCACACCAGAGAAAGCTGAGCTGTCTGCCCCAGAGCCCATGGACATCCAGAAAACCCGGCTAACTCCAGAGGAGCAACAGCGCCGGATCCGGCTTCGTTTATGCCTTTATTGTGGGGAGGCCGGTCATTTCAAGGCTGGAGCATAACGTACCCACCCGAGAACTTCTGCGTCCCTTATCCATCCATGCTGTGGACGGGAAGACGGTTCGCTCCAAACCAGTTACTCTACAGACACTACCCATCACCCTGCAAGCCAGCGCTCTTCATTTTGAGGAACTGCCACTTTTCGTGCTTCCCTGCACCGAGCATCCTGTTATCCTGGGCATGCCATGGCTGAAAACCCACGATCCCACTGTCTCCTGGCACGATGGGGATATCACGGTTTGGTCTTCTCACTGTCATGAACATTGTTTAGCCTTGGATAGTCTTATCATTCAGTCCACTTCTGTAGAAAGTCCTGAAGTTTCTGATCCCGTTGTTATTTCCGCTGAATATTCAGATTTTTTAGAGGTGTTTAGCAAGTATAACGCTACTAAATTACCTTCGCATCGCTCTTATGATTGTGCTATCGACCTAGTGGAGGGTGCCACCCTACCCAAAGCTAGAGTCTACCCCCTCACTCTCAATGAGGAAAAGGCTATGAACGATTATGTTACCGAAGCGTTAGCTCAGGGTTTCATTCGGCCGTCAAAGTCCCCTTCTTTGTAAAGAAAAAGGACGGGGGACTGAGACCCTGTATTGATTATAGAGGTTTGAATGCCATAACTAAGAAGTTTGCTTACCCTTTGCCCCTCATTCCTTGTGCTCTCGAGCAACTACGTAAGGCTTCTTACTTTACCAAGCTCGATCTGCGTAGTGCGTATAATTTGATCCGCATTAGGGAGGGGGACGAGTGGAAAACAGCGTTCACTACCACCAATGGCCACTACGAGTATTTGGTTATGAGCTATGGTCTCTCTAACGTCCCCGCAGTATTTAAGTCATTTATGAATGACATATTTAGGGACATGATTGGGAAACACGTCACTCTTTTTATAGATGACATTTTGATTTATTCCCCCGATCTTGAATCGCATGTTCAGCACGTTTGTTCGGTTCTTCAAAGGCTATTGGAGAACAATCTCTATGCTAAAGCCGAGAAATGCGAGTTCCACCTTCAGAGAGTCGCATTTCTCGGCTATGTCATCAGCTCCCAGGGAGTTCTCATGGATGACTCGAAGGTAGACGCCGTAACTAGTTGGCCAATTCCCCAATCCATCAAAGACCTCCAACGTTTCTTAGGGTTCGCGAATTTTTACAGGCGTTTCATACGAAACTTTAGCAGTATAGCTGCCCCACTTACAGCGCTCACTAAGAATGCCACCAAAATTCTTAACTGGTCCCCTGAAGCTGACCAAGCTTTCCAGAAGTTAAAAGCCGCCTTCGTCTTTGCTCCCATTCTCAAACATCCTAATCCTGACCTACCCTTTGTAGTTGAAGTCGATGCTTCTAATACTGGCATAGGAGCAGTTCTCTCCCAACGCAGCGGTTCACCGCCTAAACTACATCCCATAGCCTTTTTCTCACGGAAAATGTCACCAGCGGAGCGTAATTATGGGATAGGGGATAGAGAGCTGCTGGCTGTTAAACTGGCTCTAGAGGAGTGGCGTCACTGGCTGGAAGGTGCTGCACATCCATTCACCGTTCTAACTGATCACAAGAACCTAGAATATCTCCGTACAGCTAAACGCCTAAACCCCAGTCAAGCTCGTTGGTCATTGTTTTTCTCTCGCTTCAATTTTTCTATCTCGTTTCGTCCAGGTAATCGTAATACTAAGGCTGATGCCTTATCCCGTGTTTTTAGTTCTCCAGACGACACATGCCGCGCTTCCGAGCCTGAACACATTCTGCCACCCACTGTTAGAGTAGCATCTATTAGATGGGAACTAGATGATCTCATTCAGCAGAGTCTAACTAACACACAACCTCCGGAGGGCTGTCCTCCTCACAAGATTTATGTACCCGAACAATTTTGTGATCAACTCATTGGCTGGGCACATGCTGCCCTTACTTCTGGTCACCCAGGTGTTACACGTACGCTACAACTAATCTCAGCTCGGTATTGGTGGGAAACCATGCGAGCTGACATTCAAGCTTTCGTAGTTTCATGTTCAGCCTGCGCACAATGCAAAACACCCAAAACCCTTCCAGCTGGTAAACTATGTCCTCTGCCTGTTCCTGAACGAGCATGGTCACACATTGCTGTAGATTTTGTTACAGATTTACCCGAATCTGAAGGTTACACTACTATCCTTACAGTTGTAGACAGATTTTCTAGGGGGGTTAAATTTATCCCTTTTCCTGCACTACCTAATGCTCTTCAGACAGCTCAAGCTATATACACACACATTTTCAGACATTTTGGGGTCCCCGAGGACATTTTGTCAGATAGAGGTCCTCAATTTACTTCCCGGGTATGGAAATCGTTCTTTGAACACTTAGGTGTACACGTGAGTCTCACTTCTGGGTTTCACCCCACTAGCAACGGTCAATGTGAGAGAGTATATACTATACTGCTTTA
Source organism: Astyanax mexicanus (assembly GCF_023375975.1). Lineage (NCBI taxonomy): Eukaryota > Metazoa > Chordata > Actinopteri > Characiformes > Acestrorhamphidae > Astyanax > Astyanax mexicanus. Next base: position 126,196,606 of record NC_064408.1, read on the forward strand.
AACATGCTACGGAATGGTCACAGTATTTGATTTGGGCTGAGCTCAAAATTCTCTGATTAACTCCACGTCTGGTCTCACTCCCTTTCAGTGCATTCTGGGTTATCAGCCTCCGTTAGCTCCGTGCACAGCGTCATCCACTGAGATACCCGCTGTTGACGACTGGATGAAGCAGAATGAGCAGGTGTGGGAGGAGACTCATCAGCAGATCTCAGAGGTTTTACGCAAGTATAAGGAGCAGTCCGACAGACACCGTGGTACCACCCCCCAATACCAACCCGGAGACAGGGTGTGGTTGTCGACCCGGGACTTGAGGTTTGAGGGGGCCTGTAGGAAACTGCTTCCTAAGTATAATGGCCCATTTAAGGTTTTGTCTCAGGTTAACGAGGTGACTTATAAGATTGAGTTGCCTGCTCAGTACAGAATGCATAACTCGTTCCATGTCTCTCTGCTCAAGCCTCTTGTCCCAGGTCCGCTTGCTGAGGGTGTTCCTGATGACGTGCCGCCCGCGGCAGTGGAGGGGGAGGATTTGTCTACCTATGCGGTTCGAGAGGTGCTGGATTCACGCAGGCGTGGCGGTGTGCTCCAGTACCTCATAGATTGGGAGGGTTATGGCCCTGAGGAGCGTTGCTGGGTTGCCGCCGGTGACGTGCTGGATCCTGCTCTACTGGCTGAATTTCATGCCCGTCACCCTGGTAAGCCTGCTCCTAGACCCCGTGGGCGTCCCAAGCGCTCACTCTCTTCTTCGGCTCCGGTGCGTCGGGGTTCCCAGTCTCGCAACCCCCGCCTGTCCGGCACCTCTGAGGCTACGCCTGGTCCTCCCGCCGGTACTCCCTGCCCGTCGGGTGGACGTCGCTGTGGTCGTCCCCGTTCCGGCTCCGTTCCGACTCCCTTGGGGGGAGATACTCTCACATCTGGTACTGTTAGCTCCTCTGTCCCTTCCACACCCAGCTCTGACGGAGGTTCTCAGGTCAACAACTACACTACCCAGAATGCACCACCCGCTGACATCACGCACTCACCTGATCACGTGACACCTCACCTGCTTCCTCCAGGAAGTCCTGAATACTGATTACTGGCACTATAAAAGAGCACTCCACACAAACACCCACGCCGCGTATTGTAGGTTCTCCTCATTACAAAGCGTTCTATATCTCTTGTCTTCAGTTTATCTTGTGTATGACCTTGCTTTTGTTTTCTCGACGCCGATTATTGCCTTTGCCTCTGATACTGGATTGCTTGTGTATTACCTGGACTGTGTTTTCACTACTGCCTCTTGGATTACCTCTGATATTGGATCTCTTGTGTATGAACTCTGGACTGTCTCTCGTTTATGGTATGGTTTTGTCTTCATTGCTCTGTTTACTGGTGATCACCCATTTTTCTGTATCGACTACGATTACATCTGTTTATTTTTATAATAAACTTAATATATTTTTATCAGTATCTGCACGTGTCTGCAATTCTGTGCTCATCATGACATTAGTAGCAGTAGTATAATTTATTTTTTTTTTACCTCAGAGTGATCAGCACTTTCTGGGAGCTTGACTGTTTGCCTCTTCATACCCGCTTGGAGAAGTACCAATTCTGCAGATGATGTAGGTGTTTGTTCCATGGTTTTGTCAACAAGGTAAAACTGCAGTGATACGGTCTTGCCACTGGTACTGACCTCCTTGGAGGGAGAAAATCTTTTCTTGCCCCTTAAAACACCTTAAAAACAAATTAGGTTTATGTCATCCCCAAACCCAACAATCAAATGACAGACAATATTTTTTAGATAATGCTTTAAATTAGAGATGGACTGAACGGGCTGAAAGGATGCACTGCTGAGAGTGGTAATTTCTGGTTGGTGGGATTAAATTCTTTATTCCCTTTTCTCCACAAGGCACATTAGCTCCACAAATATGAACTGAAGTAACAGCAAAAACACTCTGTACTGACAGAGCTGAGTAGCAACATATGAAGAACAGCTGAATAGAGTTACATCTAATGGTTGGGCAGGGTTTTGCATTTTCATTTGACAGTGAGGCACACAGTGCTCCTGTAAACCTTAAATTCTGAATCGTACCTGATAAATTGTGAAAATATTGAAATATTGATATTGATTAGCTGATCAATCTTTCCATCTCTACTTTAAATACAGGCTGACAAAATGAATGAATATTTAAAAATACAGATACAATGAAATATGGCAAAGTCAGTGCAGGTACTACAGATTTCTAAATATTTCTTCCCTAAGCATAAATAACCTGATCATTGCTTGCTGCTCTGTTACTGGTGCTGCTGCTGCTGCTGCTGCTGCTGCTGGCCGTTATGTGACTACTTATTAAAGTAATCAGTTGACGTGTCACGTCATCTATTGATCCAGTCTGTTAAAGTATAAAACATTTAAATAGCTATTTTAATTAAGCTCACCACATACACAGAAACATGTAGTTATGGCCAGGCCAGAAGCATATAAAAACATAATTAAAAAATGTATTTATTTCATGATTAAATTCAAAATGTGAAACTCATCATAAAGATTCATTACATAAAAACTGATCTAATGAAATATTTATTATGAAAATTATGAATATATTCTAATTTGATTAATATACAAAATCAATTGGAACGTTTGGAAGCGCGGACAGGTACCAAGTGGAGAAATAAATCCACATCTCCGTAAAGCTTGTCAGAAGAAGGAAGCATGAGGCACCCTGAAATGTCCTGGTATAGGCCGCACAGACATAGGTCTTGATATAACATGAGACCACCACCAGCAGGGGGTTCTTGCGCTATTTTAAAAGTCAAATGTAATGCTTTTAAAGAACTTTTTAGGACCTCAAAAAATATCATTAATTTTTACACTTTTTTCTTTAAATTGTGTTCCCTTGTGATGCAGAAGAGAGCCAACATAGCATGTAAGTTGCATTACGTTAAACAACACACTGAATTGCATATAGGAAGCAAAAAAGAATAATGAAAGAACACTTTAAGCAGTCTCCATTATACATTATTAATCAACTCAAAATGAAAAGCCTGTCCTAAGCCAATAATTTATTAATTTATTTATTAATTAATAATTTATTAATTCTCTTTCCCGATAACTTTAGCTAGATTTCTGCTAACCTCGGTTCTCTAATGTTAGCTAGCTCTTACACTAACCTTAGTCCTCTCTCCAAAATTTCTACTTAACTGAGGTAAAGAACGTCGTTCCTTAACACCTGGCAGGTTAGCCTATCTAGCCTACGGCTTGCTAGTTAAGCTAGCTAGCTTAGCGTTAGAGATCCATTTCCACAATGGCTAAGTCAGCTAGGCAACTAACCTAATTCTGACACGGCAGATCGGCTATGTTAGTTAGGTAGTCTCTAAATCTGTTTCACATTCGTAATGCCATAATATATTTACATATATTCCACAGAACATCATATAAAGTAATATGAATACATATATTAGAAGTTACAGGGGGCAGGATGGCGGGGGGATTTCATCGCGTTTTTTTCTACCAATGAGAATGCTGAGCAAGCGGTATTAGGAATTTAATTGGTCAACTGCTGTTGCAACGTCTGATTGGCTTGAGACTTTTGGCAGCTTTGTTGCAGTGAAAAGCTCGGCGCTCGAGCAGAGAACGCTCAGCGAGCACGCAGGGGGAAGTTGAGCGAGCGCGGACGCTCTCGAAACATTAAGAACAGCCAGATACCACACGAGCAAGATATATCCGAGAGAGCGCAGATTCCTACAAGAGGAGAGTTAATCTGAGAGAGAGCATGGTAAATCTGTGAGAGCGCACCTATATTTTACACCTGAGCAAATAAAATCCGTGAGAGCGCACATATATTTTACACCTGTGCAAATAAAATCCGTGAGAGCGCACCTATATTTTACACCTGAGCAAATAAAATCCGTGAGAGCGCACCTATATTTTACACCTGAGCAAATAAAATCCGTGAGAGCGCACATATATTTTACACCTGAGCAAATAAAATCCGTGAGAGCGCACCTATATTTTACACCTGAGCAAATAAAATCTGTGAGAGCGCACCTATATTTTACACCTGAGCAAATAAAATCCGTGAGAGCGCACCTATATTTTACACCTGAGCAAATAAAATCCGTGAGAGCGCACCTATATTTTACACCTGAGCAAATAAAATCCGTGAGAGCGCACCTATATTTTACACCTGAGCAAATAAAATCCGTGAGAGCGCACATATATTTTACACCTGAGCAAATAAAATCCGTGAGCGCTGAATGAAGTAGGCTCTTGCATTCAAAAACTCCGCTCTCGACTTTTGGCAGTAAAATGACGCCATATTAGTGGTGTTTTTACCGGAGATGGAGTCGCTCCACACGGTTTACACGTTATCTTGTTTTTTCGCGACGTCAAAGGAGAAATATATGGCCTCTCCCCTCTCTCTCTCCCTGCTGCTGAACACTGTGGAGTTAATATCTAGCTCCGTAAGTAACGGCAGGTTAATTCCCGGGTTTTGTATTTAACCGTGCAGCGGTTTCGTCTCGTTTTTATTTTTTTAATACTGTTTTTATTTAGTTATCGTCTCGTTTTTGTCTTGAAAAAAAGCTTAGTTGACGAAGACTATGACGAAAATTATTCCTCAACGAAATGAACACTGATTCTAAAGCAGTGATTGGTCGATCTCCTCTGATTTACTCTCTTAGATCTCTGAGATCATCACCCCACAATTTGCTGGCTGGATCTCAGACTCTTCTTAATTCTAAAGGGGAACTCTGGTGTGAAATGAAATAATACAGCGCTTTTAGCCAAAGCTCCCAACAGGCCACAATGCTAGGAGCATAAAGTTACCTGTGGACAGAAATCACTATTTTACACCATTAATAAGCCTAAAGCTGTTTCACACTTCATGAGTAGAATTCAGAGAGCCCTGATGTTTAAAAAAATAGGCACAGAGAAATTTTAAAGTGATCAGAAAGTTTACTAACTGTGATTTTTAGTGTTGATAATGCTGAGTTCCCTTTCACTCACAGGGTCTCGCATCACTAATCTACTCATCAATGATGTTCATAAACATCAGGACCTCAGAGCATCTAAGAGCTGTGTGGAAGGAAGAACCTGGATTAGAACTTTCAGAAGAAGAGTGGAATCATGCACTGTGAAAAGGTCCATCACTGTTTACATTTCAGTAGAAACAGAACAGCTTACTTTTATCTAAGTGTTGATAATCTTGTAATAGGTGTTATAAAGCTCTATGAAATTAGAACATGTATGTTTGGAAAGTACTGTGTTTATCCCTGTATTCAGTCATTTTATTTACTTTTTATTATTTCTTCTTCTGTATGTAATTGTGTAAAATCCACTGTATTGTATTGTTGCATGTATTTGTAAATTCAGACCTGAAAATGTATAAATCAAGTAAAAAAAAAAGACTCAGGACTCAAATACTGCAACTCAAATACTTTATTAAATACGTAGGGGTACAGTGGGTTCTCTAAACGAGCAGATTCAACACCAGTAAACAGCAGCCAGAGAAAATCAACATACCATAAACGATATATATATATATAGTACATAATACAATATATATATATATATATATACTAGGGGTGTCACGATGGAAATGATGTCATGGTCACGAGCCTCGAAGTGAAAAAGAGGATGGACGATCCCTCCCTCTAAGCTACGCTAATGGTGCAGCACACTGTAGCCGACGCCGCGGACATTGTGACTGCTGAAAGAGCAGCTCTTTCTCCAGAGAATGTGAACATTCTCATCTTCTTAAAGAAAAACTTAAAACATATAAAAATAACAGTTGTTTTGTCTAGCCTCAAATATGTTAATAGTTTTGGTACCTTAAGGAGCATCTTTCTCTCAGATAAAGTTAATAATGTATCTTTATTAAAGAAAAGGTCTTAAAGTCTTATTTTTCATGTTTAACTGTT